>NC_056725.1:1888937565-1889000065 GCF_019279795.1 Protopterus annectens
GTAGATTATGCCTGCTCAACCTGGTTGACTTCTTTGAGTCAGTCACCAGAGCTGTGGATGAGGGCAAGGCAGTTCATACAGCCTACCTTGATCTGGCCAAGGCCTTTGATAACATTCCCCACTCACGAATTATTGATAAACTCACCAAACTAGGCATCAAACCCTATATCACTAGGTGGGTTGCAAATTGGCTCATAGTTAGAACCCACAGTGTGAAAGTAGCGGACTGCCCACCAGTCATGAGGGGAGTCCCACATGGATTGGTCCTGAGTACTCTGCTGTTTGGCATCTACTTCTCAGAAGTCCAGGCCAACATGGTGGGACTCTGGCTGACCAAGTTCGCAGATGACTGAAAGTTGGGAGCCATTATTAACTCCCCAAGTGATGTAGACATCTTACAGAAAGCCCTCACTGATACCAATGACTGGTGTCGAAACCATGGCCTTAAGCTTAATGCCAAAAAATGTGTCATTATCCCCTTTGGGAAAAACTCAGTTCCCACAAATTACCACATTGATGGGAACCCACTGAGCATTGAAGGTGTTATAAGAGATCTGGGGACACAAGTTGACAGCAACCTCTCCTTTGACCACCACATTGCTACTGTGGTCAGAAAGTCCTTCTATATGGCACATCCCATTACCAAGAGTTTTGCATCCAGGAAGAAATAGCTCATCATCTCTCTCTACTCTTCCCTCATTAGGCCAGTCATCGAGTATAATGCACCATTTGGCATGTACCTCACTAGACACATGAAATAGCTGGAATGGCCACAAAACTACCTCAAGAAGAGGATCCTAGGCCTTAAACACATGCCCTACATGGACAGACTCATAAAAACTCCAGCTATTCTCTGTCTCATATTGCCTACTAAGAGATGATCTCTGCTTGACTTACAAAGCCATGTCTGACCCAGCTCTTTTAAAAATGCTACATCTAAAGAAATCCCAATCCATCCACACCACATGCCCCAGAGACTTCAACCTCTTCACCACAATCATCAAAACATGCTGGAGGGACAGGTTAATAACTCAGAGACTGCCCATGCTCTGGAATTGACTTCCCATACATGTCAAGCAGAGCACCTCACTGGCCCTCTTCAAGAGACATGTTGATGAGTGGATGGAAAATAGAAAGTTCACCCTGGGGATCTCTCCAGTGGCCCTACTTGATAGAGGCACTGGAACTAACGTCGGGCAACACAATGCCAGGGCACTTTTATGGGCTAGGCTTGTAAAGGCTCCAGGGTCATTAGCCTAGTACACACCTATGAACCTATGAATCTATAATTTTTGTCTTTCACTGATTTTGAAGAGTTTATTTTAATAAATAATATTCAACAAAAAGAAAGAAAACACAACAAAAAGGGAGCTCCATTAACGATTAAAGCAGCCAAATACAGACTTCTATTACAATCTCAGAAAAAGTTCCATGGTAGTACATGGTGAGCTGGCAGTTCAGTGCAGAAGGGAGGTGTGATGGACAGAGCAGAAATGCTTGTCTTGATGCATGCAATGTAGAAACCTATAAGCATAAGGAAAAGTGGCAGATCATGGCAGAGCCTGATGGACATAAAATGTTAGAGAGAAGAACTGCTGCAGGAGCAAATAGACGTGGCAGATAGCCAGCTACACAATGCTCACACAGAAATCAGAAAACATTATTCAGCTACTGCTTGATGCATGCAGATGCATAACGCCATAATGCAGATATAGCCCAGCAAGGACTACAGCCATTATACTGGTCATGAACATACTGTAGGATGGAGATTAGCAAAGCAGTACGTGAGCTGAACTTCAGTGAACAGTATTATCAGCAAGGCAGAAATGCCTATATTATCATAGCTTTCAGGTGGTCCTTCTTTCAGAAATGCATTAGCAGGATCATTGGCACATAGCCACGCTGTATGGTAAACACACAAAACAGTATGCAAGAGCCCTTAGGTAATACTTTTTAAATTCCAAGGCTCATGCTAGTCCTGGAACATTGAGGTGGAATATGTGAAAATTGTGACTTACTAAGATGTTCATCATATCGATCAATACTGCAGTAGCCTTAGCTGTATGGCTGATATCCTGCCAGGGATATAACAGCTGTCCAGCTTCCAAAGCTTCAGGGCACCTTCTACACCCCAAAATTAACACGAACGCAGACTGTCACAAACTCCACCAATGACGAAAAACAGGCAGCTTGGTGAAAAAACAATAAGAGATCTTCTTTATTACATACAAAATTTGAGCGTTTTCACCCACAGAACGTGGGCTTCATCAGAACAATTGTAAAATAGTCTGCAGACCATTTAAATACCATTTTAGGCACCAAAATGTCAAAAATATTCCCTTAAAGAGAACTTACGCTATAAAAACTTCCCATTATAATGAATGTATTAAATAGCTAAGCATACTCCATAGTATTATAATCACATCACAAGTGACTGTCCTAAACTCAAATAAGAAAGCTTAATATGCTAACTTTATAAATAATGTATATGTTTAAAATATTTAAAATAAATATATGTGAATATAAATATATATGTAACTAAGTCAAACCATACAATGTAACATTTCCATACTTAATAAATGTATTTATACTTGACTAAAATACTAATCATCAGCTGTAAATTAATACTCCACAGTGCACACCATACAAAATGCATAAAAATATGCATCATTAATGCATGTATGTATCATACAAAATATACACAAATGAATAAATACATGTATAATATAAATATCTATAAAATTCTGTAAAATAAATTGAGTTGTTCATCTTACAAACAAAGCATATAGAGCCATATATAAACTTGAGCTAACCATACATTCATTTACTGCTTTTTGATTAAAATAGGTTTAATTGTAATGTGGTCATTGAGACCAGGTAGTGTAGATGCATCTGCAAATAATTGCCACCAGACTTCCTTATATCCCAATGTGGCCTTATAATTACCTCCCCTTGGATCTATCTTGATGTTCTCTAAGATGGTAAACTTAAATGTGTGGGAATGCCCCCGCTTTTCAATATGCCTATATAGGGCATTGTTATTGTCCCTTCTTCTGATACTATATAAATGATCATAAATTCTCTTTTTGAGACTCCTTTCAGTTTTTCCTATATAGTACCCTGTGCATACAGTACACTTTGCTGTATATATCACTAATTTGGAGTTGCAGTTTCCCTGCCTAAATCTAATTCTAGTTTTATTAATATTATCTAATATAATTCCTTCGTCCTCCATTATAGCATGACATTGGTTACAATGACCACATTTGGTTGTATGTTTAGTTCTACTAACCAACTCCCTTCCTACTCTACCTTGCTCTAAATACATCTTTATGTTACGACCCATTTTAAACACAAAACTGGGCTTTTCACCTATAGTATCACTAATTTCCTTATCAGCCATCATTACGTTCCAATTCTTGGTCAAAATGCTTTTGACCTTGTTAGCAAAAGGACTTTACTCAAGAATGCAATCTCGCTGATAGCTTTCATTAGTGGCTTTTGTAGACCTGGTATCAGTCTCCCTATTATTTGCGCCTAACAGTGGGAGGTATCGTTTACCCCATTCATTAATGACATATTTCTTAACATCATTCATCTTGTATTTAGGATATCTCCTTTCACTAAATAAATGGGTAATAAATTCCAACTCATCTATCATGTCTATATACGTGGAAGTCATGCGAGCTGCTCTTATGCATTGTCCTTTGAAAATATTATACATCAGTTTTCTAGGATGATTACTCATATATTCAAGGTAGCTGTTGGAGAAGGTTTGTTGTTTGTCTTTCGGCTTTTCCCGGTAAGGGGTCGCCACAGCGGAACTCCAGTCCGCTAATGATTGGCAGTAGATTTTTTTTTACGAAACGTCGAGGTGCCAGCTTGATGCTCAACCTTCAAAGAAGGCACGCCCATTTAAGCACGCATGACTTTCAAACGCTACCCAACTGCGGGGAGGACATGCAGACTCCACACAGAAGGCACTCCTAAGCCCAGCCGAGAATCGAACGGGAGAACATCTTGCTGTGAGGTAACAACGCTACCTCCGTACAACTGTGGCATATAAGAAGGTACTTCTTCAAAATATTCATGATTTAAATCCCTTGTCTTCACTGGAAGTGAAGGTGCCCAAATATGCAATCCCCTCACTATTACTCGTATGTATAAACCTCGAAAAGCTACTACTTTTGTTCAAGTATTCAATAAAAATGTTTAAACTCTCAAGGGTACCATCCCATAGGATGAATATATCGTCCAAAAATCTGGAGTAATGTCTAATGTGTTTAAAATATCCACTGTTGAAGATGACAGATTCTTTCCAATCCATCATAACCAGATTAGCAAACATGGGGGCACAAGCCGCCTCTATTGCTAACCCCCTGGTCTGTCGGTAATGTTCACCTTCAAAGTGGATATAGTTGTGTTCCAGCACTATAGACATACACTCCAGTATTAGACACACCTTGTCCCAATCTAAATTGGCATGTTTCCTGATACTATTACAAAATGCCTCCATTCCCTCCTGGTTAGGGATGCACAAAATTAGGTCTACTACATCAATGGTAACATATATTAACCCTTCTTTCCATAAACCAGTAGTAAAACTACTTAAGAATTCCCAGAAATACTTTACTATATGGGAAATTCTACCATACAAATCTTTTAACCATGTGTCTACTGCTACACCTAGTGGAAACATTTTAGATTGACTTCCAGAAATGATAGGGTGGAGGGGGGGGTCTATGATGTTTTTATGAATTTTAGGAATACCTACCATAGTCGCTGAAATCGGATATTCGACCTTCAAAAAATTGTATGTGTCTACTGTAATTCTATTCTCTATCAAAAATTCTTCTATATACATATCTATACGTATATATGCAATATGTATTTCATTGATAGACACAGTTTCATAATTCCCTGACTGCTGAAGAATTTCATACATTTTCGCAGTGCATTCCATGGCATCATATATAACAACTCCCACCCCCCTTATCCGTCTTCATTATTCAAATGTTTAAATCCTCCTTAAGATCCTTAAGTAATTTTGACTCATCATCAGATAAATTACTTCTGATTTTTATAGCTCTGATGTTATTTTGTAGCTGGTATATCTGCCCTGTAATTAGTTTTTCGTATACAGATACACTAGGGTGCATAGGGGGTACATAAACACTTTTCTTCCTAAGTGTGTTTTTACTTCTGACATAAGATTCATCTAACTTATCCTTAAACATGATAGCCAGGTTTATTTTCCTAAGAAATATTTTAATCTCTCTTAAACAATCAACTAAATAAAAACATGTAGTAGGAATGTATTTCATTCCTCTAGACAAAAGATCAAACTGTACAGTCCCTAATACTAAACTAGTGTAGCTGTAAATCTTAAAATTCTTGTAAATGTGAACCACCCCATCAGTAATGATGTTAACACTATTGTTGATGTCACTATCTCCACTACTTACCAATGTCTCACATCCCCTCTCTCCCAATGCTGGTTCTTGTTTGGGCCATAGGTGGGATAAAACCTGCTCTGTATCCAATTCCCATCCTTTCTCCACTTTGGATGCTGCCCGTTTCCAGCCTCTCTGAGAATTTAATCTCCTTCAGAATGTACCTGAGCCACATCATTAAAAGCATGCCTACCCAAATTAGCCCTCTTGTCATAATTTACATTGTTCCTGTTAGTATTTTTGCTCTTAGTCATATTCCATGGATAAACTGTATCATTTTTGTACTGTTCTACATCTCTAATAGTCTTTCTACTTTTTTTACCGTGAATTTTCTCTGCCTTCTTTTCTGCAATATTAAATTGCTTAGCATATAATTTCTCCCATTGTGAAAATAATAGGTCATTATTAATAGTATGATTAAGTTTTTCTACTTCACTGATTAATACACATAACTTTTCATCATTTAATTTTATCAACAATTTCATATAATTAAACCCAACCTGATTGAATAATTGATTAAACTCCTGTTTCGTTTTTTCTGTTATAGTGACACCCATAGGATATTTGAAAAAATGCAACCCCATGGGAACAATGTTTAACATCAAACATTTGTTAAAATATGCATTATCCAATTTCAGACCATTAATCAAATTCAATTTTCTCCCAAGAGAATATATATGATCTTTTAATGTTCCATCAGGGACAACATCATTTAATACATAAAAATTCTGTCCCCGAGCTACTTTATCAGACTCAAAATTACTTTGCAAAAATCTGGCCAAATATACATCATCCTGTCCCTTGTTATTATTGACAGTGACTAACTCCAGAGCTGGAGCATTGTCTGACAGTACCTTTTTTCATCACAAGATTCTTTGTGACATTCCCAGTCATATTGGAATATGTCCTTAACGGTTGGGCCCTCTTCGGTTTAGTACCCGATGCATTTGGCTTCATCCTCCCAATCATAGAGTGAGAGATCAAACGTGAATTCAGAGATGTTCAGTTTCCTGCTGTTCCCAGGCTCTGAGTGAGCTTGTGTGGCTGACAAATCAGTTACTGTTGCCCCTCTACAACCAGATCCCTGGCCATTAGGAATGTCAGTTGTCTGTGAAGTTTCAGTGGAAGCACTTAAAGTCTTCAACGAACCCAATGGAGCATTGCCAGCATCGAGCACATGTGGAAATCTATTTCCTTCCTTTCTGGTACCTCCTGTAGTCTCCATACCAGCTCCGTTAGCATGGTTTGACATCTGCAGAGTTCCTGAACCAATGTCAGCAGAAACACTGGCCTGTGTTCTGCCCACTAAATTTACACCTGCCTGTGTAAATAGCTCGATAAGTTTGCTTAGTTCTCCTCTAAGTGTTGAGACTTCCGACTGAAGTCTAAACACATCCTCTCTTCCAATGGGAGAGTGCAAAGGGGATACATCACAAATGGAATTCATGGCAAACCACTACTGAAGAAATATAAAGTTAGCATATTAAGTTTTCTTATTTGAGTTTAGGACAGTCACTTGTGATATGTTTCTAATACTATGGAGTATGCTTAGCTATTTAATACAGTCATTATAATGGGAAGTTTTTATAGCGTTAAGTTCTTTTTAAGGGAATGTTTTTCTTTTTTAAATGACATTTTGGCACCTAAAATGGTATTTAAAGGGTCTGCAGATTATTTTACAATTGTTCTGATGAAGCCCACGTTCTGTGGGTGAAAGCACTCAACTTTTGTATGTAATAAAGAAGATCTTTTATTGTTTTTTCACCAAACTGCCTGTTTTTCGTCATTGGTGGAGTTCTTGACAGCCTGCATTCGTGTTAGTCTGTGGAGTGTGTTTTGCTGACAGGACACATATTTCTTCAGTAGTGGTACACCCCAAATTTGTCAGGCTGCTTGAGCTGACTAAAAGACATGTTTGGGCCTGAAGCCCTTTAGTCTCCAAAGAGTACACTTCTCGGAAGCTTTTGAGGATCAACAGCTTGCTTGTGCTGTTCCTTTGCTGGGCATATAAGTTCTTTTGGGGAAAAAGAACTTCTATTTTCTTATTTTTGCTGCTGATTTATCGCTTTTTTCTTCAGGAAAGTAATTTTAAAGTTTGGAAGTTGTGTTTTAACAAGCTGTCATGAGACTGTAACGTACTTTTAAACAGAGTGCTCATTTTCTGGTCAGTTTAAAAGAGGCATAATGTAACTGAAAATATTATCTCTGTAGAGAAATTGTGTTTATTTTACTTTTGTGGGACTGGCATAGTGTTTTAAAGTGCTGTTTACTGTGTTTTTTTTGACAAAGAGTATCTTTTGTAGACTGGTAGTGTTAACCAGCATTTGCTGCTTGTCTGTCCTGGGAAAGAGACGCTATTTTCAACTTGACCATGGAACACGCTACCACTCCCATGGTCAGTCCTTCTTCTACCCACAAAAAGAAAAAAATTAAGGAAACAGCCTTTGCCACCACAGTAGGCTAGCAATTTGTCCCAGCTGCAGGTGGGTGATTCTGCTGTGGCCATTTGTTGTACCTCAGACCACTTTTACCCCAGTTCATAGGTTCATAGGTTGGTACTAGGCTATTGGCCTGAGGGCCTAAGTAAGCCTAGCCAACAAGGTTCCCTGGCTTAAGCCACCCAAGAAAGTTATTTTCCTTTGCCCCTGTCGAGCAGAGCCACCAAAGTGATCCCCAGGGTGTATTTCCTATTTCCCATCCACTTATCAAGATTTTTCTTGAAGAGTGCTAATGAGGAACTTTGCTTGACATACATGGTAGCTTGTTCCAGAGTATGGGAAGTCTCTGGGACAGGAATCTATCCCTCCAGCATGTTCTGTTTATTGTAGTGACAAGGTTTAGGTCCCTAGAGCATGTAGCTTGGAGGGATTGGGAGTTCTTTAGGTGTAGCATGTCCAACAGCTCTGGGTTTGACATAGCTTTGTTAGGCAGAGATAACCTCGGAGTAGGAAATATGCTACTGAGTAAAGCTGGAGTTTTTTGAGACAGTCAGTGTAGGGCATCTGTTTGAGGCCAGTAATCCTCTTTGTGAGGTACTTCTGTGGCCTTTTCAACTGCTGCAGATGTCTTGTGAGGTACATTCCAAAAGGGGCGTTGTACTCTATATTGGGTCTAATGAGTATCGCGTAGAGGGGAACAATGACCTCTTTTTTCCTAGATGAGAACCCTTTTGTGATTAGGTGCGCCATGTAGAAGGATTTCCTGACTACTGTGGCAATGTGATTATCAAAGGAGAGACTACTGTCCACTTGGGTCCCCAGGTCTCTTATCACACATTCGGCGCTAAGTAGACTGCCGCCTATGCGATCCCTCTGATGTAGCACCTACAGCCACTATGAGTGTCAGTTACCCATGTCTTCTGTGGATATTGGGGCTTCATACGTGGGCAAGGGAGAGTCACTCATCGGTTCTGGAAGAGGGAAAAAAGGTTTCCCTGTTGTATCAGAATGCTGTACCCATCACTGAGAAAGCTGCTACTGCCATTAATAACATAATTGCCCCCATTTTCCTATCAAAACTAAACAGAAAACTAAGCTGGCATCTGTTCTTCCTCAAATTTCTTTGGATAGGATTAGTTTACTGTGTGTGTCTCAGGGTTTAATTCAGGCTATTGATCTTTCTTGTAAAATAGTTTCTATTAAAAGAAAGAGGGATACCTCTTTTCCTGAAGAGATTAAAATTTCTGAAACTGAACAGAAAGATGCAGGGACAGATCTTATTCAGACTCAGAGGAGAGCTCAGTTTCTGATTCTCCCTGTGGGAGGTTTCTCTTTCTCTGAGGCTATTGCTAGAATGTGCCAGCGTTTTCAGTGGGAGAACAGTGAGGTTTCTCATTTCCTCAGAAAATACTATGAGTTGTTACAGATGGATTTTCCAGACCTTACACCCATTCCTCCTGCTCTGTCTGCTTTAGAGGATGTGTGTATTACTGCCTGCAGTTTTCATGATAGTTACCTAGCTGCTCCCAAAATGCAGATAAAATGTATAAAGTTCTTCATCTTTTAAATTTACCCAAACCTAACTCAGCTACTAGAGCTCTAGTTGATTCCACTACTGCTAAGCATCTAGTTAATTCCAATCTTACTCTTTCTGCTAATTATGGGAAAATTATTGATTGGTATGGTAAAAAGTGTATACTTCTGCTACTTTGATTTTCAGAATTTTGAATTGTCAGGCTCATATGTTAAAGTTTCTCCTTACTAAGTGTGAAAGTATGAGGAATGTTTAATTTGCAATTTCTTCTTGAGAGGAAAAAATCTGCTTTAAATACCTTTTTATTGCACAGGTCACCACTCTTTGTTTACAGCATGACTCTTTTGATACTTCCTCCAGGGCTATGGCCACTGTACTGGTTTTACTGTTTTGAGGAGATGTTAAAAATGAAATTTTAATTTCACTCTTGGATGGAGATTTTGATTTTGGCCCCTCTACTGTAGAGGTGATCAAAAAGTGTAAAGAAAGGAGCAAGATGATCTGTGGAATTTCTAAGGTTTTCAGCCCTCTTTTTCTGTAATTTCCAAAGGATTTTCTATCTCCTTATCCAGTTCTGGCAAAAAGCAGAGTAAACAATCTCAACAAATACAGGTAAACAGACGTTTAACAGGAAATGGCAAATGGGTTTCAAAAGGAAAGTTTGGACTTTCCAAAACCATGGGCAGTCCAACAAGTCTGAATGACTATTCAGGGGATTTTGTGAACCCTCCCACTCTGTACCTTTTTTTTTTTCAGAAGGTTGGAATCTCCATTTTAATCTTTGGTAACTTATAGTTTCAGACAAATGGGTTCTGAAAATCATTCATCATGGTTACACATGACAGTGGGAAGAAATTTCCCCTTTCCAGGGAGGACATTCTTCATCCTCCAGATCATACTCTTTTGTTTCCACCAGTTCTTCATCACATGCTGTCCCAAGGAGTGATAGAACCAGTTCCTTCTTCTCAGGTGGGAATTGGCTTTATTCAAGGATGTTTCTAGTGCAAAGAAAGAAAATGCTTGGAGAAAAGTTCTGGGTCTTTCTTTCCTAAATCTGTTTATGATAGTGCCCAAATTCAAAATGATTTAACTTTACAACCTGTTATCTCTTCTTCCTCATTCAAATATTCAGGTAACACTAGACTTAACAGATGCTTATCATCACATCCGTATTCATCTAGACTTCGGATGTTTCTAAAGGTTTTGTGTGTCTGCATCACATTAATAGTTCTCTGCCTTACCGTTTGGACATGCACTGCACAAAGAGTGTTCACAAAGTGTCTAGCTGCAGTTATAGCTCATTGCAGGCTACAGGATACACACATTTTCCCATGTTTAGATGATTGTTTATCTTTGCAGAGTCTTTTTCAAAGTGTCAGAAATCTCTCTTTCCTTCTTGGCTGAGAGATGTCTTACAGAAGCTAGGATTCCAGGAGAACATTCAAAACTCATTCTTGACTCCTTCAAACAGGATTGTGTTCCTGGGATATCAGCTACACACTTAAGTTCTTCCACTGAAAAAATAGATGTATGCCTCAATCTATTTCTAAGGTGTTCCACTCAGACTTCTCTCACTGTGAGTGATTACTTCAGAATTTTGGGTATCATGGCATCAATGATTTTCAAGATACCCCAGGCAAGACTCCACATGAGAAAGATACAGTGGTATCTAAAAATCTCTTTGGTCCCAGCGCCAGCACCCTTTATCTTTTCAAATCCCAGTGCTGGGCTTATCAGAACAGAAATTACTTGCCAGAGACAACAAATATCCTTAAATCCAGGCCTCCCCTTCTCCCTCCCTGCTCCAAAGCAGTCAATCATCACAGACACCTCAGACTTTGCTTGGGAAACATTTTCAGGAGTGCGAGAAATGAAAGGGATGTGGGATCCCAAGGATGGATACAAGCATATAAATATCAAGGAGATGTTTGCCTTGATCAAGGCACCTTACTGTCTGAACCATCTTTGGTCCACCGGAACACTTCAAGTTGTTACAGACAATATCACAGTTGTGTGGTCCATCAATAAGCAAGGGGGAACCAGGTCATACCCCCATTTGCAGGCTATCTGTATTAGCTTAGGATAAAGCTTCATATCACATTCTCAAAATACAGGCATCCTACATTCTGTTAGAGTAAAACTGCATGGCATACAAGCTGAGTAGGACTAAGGCAGACCCTCATAAATGGAAACTAGATCTGGGGTCTTCCAAGATTTGATCCATCTGTGGAGAGTTCTTCTTTGCCAGAAGTTTTTTTCACAGGCGGGTTCTACTGACACAGGAACAGGGATGTTTGATCCACCCTGACATCAATCAACTTTAATTGACTGCCTGGATGATGGGCCTTTAGGCACCTGTTTATTGAGGATCTGCAGACATTACTAATGAAGGCAAGGAAGCCTGTTAGTAGTAAATTATACATTAGCAAATGGAAAAGGTTCTATTTGGGGCCAACAACATAACCAGCACACATTCAAGGCTAGTTTTTTTCCTCTGGTTTTACAATATTTTTGTTAATTACTATCCTATGACCTGTTTTATTTCTCTGCTAAAGTTTATTTATTGGCTCTTTTGGCATGTCCGCCCATGGATCATCTTCTTTCATTGCAGTCTCATGTCAAATTTTTGAAAGGGGGTTTTGCATGAGACTTTCAAGAACACCAGTTGCCCCTCCTTTGGATCTTAATTTTGTGTTAGAGGAGATAACACTTACTCCATTTCAACCAATTAACCTGGCTGACTTGAGGTTCTTAACGTGGAATGCAGTTTTACTGATTGCTCTGATGTCTGCAAGAAGGTATCTGAGTTGCAAGCAAGCACTTATGATGAGTTAGTCCCATCTCATTTGCCTTAAGTACAGGGTTTCTTTGAGAACTAATTCTACTTTTATGCTTAAAGTAGTATCCGGGTTTACTTTAAGCCAAACTATTAGCTCCGGATAAGCAAAGTATTGCAGACAGTGTCAAATCCCACTCTATTGGGCCTTGGCTTTATCTATAGGTTTTTGAAAAGTGTTTGATTCTATAAGTACTCTAGAAGCTGTTACTTGGTAAGCTGCACATACTTTTACAAACACTAAGTTTGATTCCTTCTCTCGGTCCAGATTAGGCTTTGCTAGGACAATTCTCCAGGGGCTCCTGGACTCTTCTCCTTCCACCTCCCAAATGTAGTTAGGTAGGGTAATCTACCCATATACCCTACTCACTCCCCTAAGAGAAGGAAACCAGTCTGGTAGACCCCTGCCATAAACAGGCTATACAATAGAAGGAGGAAACTAGTTCAGAAAAAAAGCAAATCCCAAGAAGGAAAGACATCCTTGATCAGTATCATAAAATCCTCCAAGGCTAACTTCGAAAGAAAAATAGCCAAGGATTCAAAAGATAACCACAAAGCCTTCTTTAGCTATGTCAAGAATCTAAGTGGCAACTCTGAGATATGCTCTGAGCTAGTGCAAAATAGCACAAAATATACTGAATCCACTGATTATTGCCAACATCCTGGCAGATAGATTCAGTGCAAACTTCACCCCCCTCTCACCTCCAAAAGGGCCCACAACAATACTGGAAAAGTGTAGTGTCCCAGAAATCACAGACGCACAGGTGAAAACAGCCCTTTCAAAAGCCAAAAGCACAGTGTCAATGGGGCCAGATGGTGTTCCGGGCTGCATCTTGCACGAACTACAGAACGAACTAACCCCCCACCTAAACACACTGTTCAACCTCAGCCTCTCCACAGGCTACATGCCCATAGAATGGCACACAGCAACGGTTATTCCTTTCCACAAAGGAGGGGCCACAACTGACCCTGGTAACTATCGCCCCATAAGCCTGACTAGCCTGTTCTGCAAGGCTATGGAGTGCATCATCATGGGACTCATTAACAAAGACATTGGGAACCTCCAAACACTTGACCTGACCCAGTTTGGCTTTATTAAGGGCAGATCATGCCTACTAAACCTGGCTGACTTCTTCGAGACAGTCACCAAGGCCATAGATGAGGGGAAGGTAGTTCACACAGCCTACCTTGACCTTGCCAAGGCTTTTGATACCATTCTCCACTCGGGAATTATAGAAAAACTCACCTACCTGAACATAAACCCCTACGTCATGAGATGGGTTGCCAACTGGCTTACATACAAAACTCACATGGTAAGACTAGCGGGCTCTAGGTCCGACTCTAAACCAGTCACAAGTGGTTTCCCACAAGGCTCAGTCTTGGGACCTCTACTGTTCGACATATACTTTTCAGAAGTACAGGCAAACACAGGAGGACTATAGCTAACCAATTTCACCGATGACTGCAAACTGGGAGCCATAATTGACTCTCCGGCTGGCATGGACATTCTCCAAAAGGGCCTTGCTGAGATGGACACCTGGTGTCAAAGTCATGGTCTCAAGCTAAATGCCAAAAAATGCATACTCATCCCATTTGGGAAAAACAAAACACCCATGAATTACCACATAGGTGGCAGCCCCCTTAATACAGAAGAGGTAATAAGAGATTTGGGGACCCGGGTAGATAGCAATCTCTCCTTTGACAATCATATTGCCAAAGTAGTTAGGAAATCCGTCTATGTAGCCCATCTAATTACTAAAGGGTTCACATCTAGAAATAATGAGGTTATAGTGCCCCTCTATTCATCACTCATCAGACCCATCATAGAGTACAGTGCCCCATTTGGGATGTACCTCACAAGACACTCCCGACATCTGGAAAGACCGTTGCAAATATTCAAGATGCAACATAACAACTTAACGTAAACCATTTTTTTTTTTTAAATAAATATTGAATAAATAAATAGTACATCAATTGTTCTGATCCAACAAGGCGGAAATGCACATCTTTTTCCAAAACTTCACTAAGAATATCCTGAAAAATTCATTAGAATACCCTCTATCAGAAAAATGAGCTCCTAAAATCACTTTTCCAAGAAAAGAACAATTCATGTGTACTATTCATTCTGGAGGCAGTTGTCCCTAATGCTGAATGATGCCCCCTCTTGTATGTGCCCTGTTAAAACTGTTAAAAAATTAAAAGAATTACAATTTTCTTTCTTAAAAAAACCAATGTTGTTTGGTAGAAATCATGAAAATCCAATCAGAGCCTGCCCATAAAATGCAAATATCATCCAAAAATCTCCTGTAGAAGCTGATGTACTTGCTCCATTGGGTAGAGTGAAATAATAAATTGTTCCCATTTTGTTCAAAACTATGTGTTTAAGATGATGTAGCATGGAAGCCCATGGCTATCCCCTTTTTGCTTAAAAACTCCCCCCATTAAAAATTATTTATTTTTGATAAATTATTCTTTAAATATCATCATAATTGTAATTAGCTGCAATACTGAGCCCAGATTTCCATGCTATTGCTTTCCACCAAACCAAAACAAACCCTGCTCATGGGGGGGGATACTATGAAATAGATGATGATGTCTATCGACCATATATAATCTGGAATTTTCCATACTTTGATCTAAACTGGTTAACATCCCAGGAGTCCTTTCAATAATATTTTACTACATAATTTTTAACTGAAAATCCACAAATTTGCTAAGTGGTTCCGTTATTCCAAAATTTCAAAGGAGTTAAACTTGTGACTTTGGGGGGGGATGCCAAATAATGGGGTTTTTTTTTTTAGAAAAAACCAAAAAGTTGGTGTTTTTCATGAGGTCATTTCTTGATAGAGGGTATTCTAATGAATTTTTCGGGATAGCTACATTTGAGCATAATTCAAGTAGTAATTTTATATACACATATCACAGGATGCAGGCTTTTATTAGCAAGAAATCTTTGGCCTATTGTTTTTTCTGGGATGAATTTGCTAACATGTTTCCCCAACAAAATTTCTTTTTCAGAAAAAAGGCATTAATTTGGAGGTATTTTTGAGGCTTAAATATTCACTAATTAAAGTCTTATTTTTTTCACACATTACAAATGTGCAAATTTTGGTTCAATTTTAGTCTTGAATATTTGCAACTCTAGATGTTTTTTTTTTTCAAGCAGTTGAATTTATTGTATTTGTATTGTTTTAAATGATTTCTTATACCCTTGATGCATCATTATTCAAGCACATATAAGCAAGGTTTGTTGTGCAAATAATTACAAAAAAAAAAAGCCAATAAACGGGCTAGCTTTTTGTTTGAGAATAAAGATTTTTTGCTGACGAAAGACCAAGATACCTCACCAAGAGAATTACTGGCCTCAAACATATGTCCTATGCAGCCCGACTGGAAAAACTCCAGCTGTACTCAGTCACATATCGCTTACTTAGAGGTGATCTCTGCCTGACTTACAAAGCCATGTCCAACTCAGAATTGATGGAAATGCTCCACCTAAAGAAATCCAAGTCACTGCAAGCCACTCTCTCTAGTGAGCTAAACCACGCCACAACAATAAATAGAACATGCTGAAGGGATAGATTCCTGTCACAGAGACTCCCCATGCTTTGGAACAAAATTCCTAACTACATTAGGCAGAGCCCCTCACTAACACTCTTCAAGAGAAACCTTGACGAGTGGATGAGTAACAGAAAATATACCCCTGGGATCACTTCATTGGCTCTTCTTGACAGAGGCTCAGTTAATTAATCAATGGAGCAGTGAAAGCTGACACACTCTGGCTAGGCTTATAAATGCCCTCGGGCAGATAGCCTAGTACCTACCTATGAACCTATGAGCCTATGAACCTATGTAGATAAAGCTACTGCAGCAGTAATCACTATGATGAACATAGTACAGCTGTGTAAGTAAACTTACCATAACAGTAGATGTTCAGATGATCATTACTGCAGTAGCTGCTCCCTCCCTCCATCCCCTTTGATTTTTTGGTGTGCTTTTTATGCCAGGATGTGGGCATTTATTTTTCTGTTGTTCCTAGCATTATTCTCTTAGGGCTAAGCCTCCCTCTCTCTGCTGGTAATAAAGCTCAGTAGGGCTTTGCACCCACTCTTGTCTTTTAGTCATCTCAGCTCGAACTGCCTGACAGTTTGGGTGTGTGGAAGCTGCCCTGAAACTTTGAAGGTGCTGGCTGTTATATCCTTGACAGGATATAACCATATCTTATCATATCATACTCCACGCTCCAGGGATCTAAACCTTGTCATCACAATGAACAAAACATGCTGGAGGGATAGGTTCCTGACCCAGAGACTCCCCATACTCTGGAATAGATTGCCCATACATGTCAAGCAGAGCGCCTCCTTGGCTGTCTTCAAAAGGAACCTTGACGATTGGATGGGAGATTGGAAATTCACCCCGGGGATCACGTCAGTCGCCCATCTAGACAGGGGTCTGGGGAAGTAAATATCATGGGAAGAAATATCCAGGGAATTATTATGGATAGGCTTGTATAGGCCCTAGAGCCGATAGCCTAGT
Source organism: Protopterus annectens (assembly GCF_019279795.1). Classification (NCBI taxonomy): domain Eukaryota; kingdom Metazoa; phylum Chordata; order Ceratodontiformes; family Protopteridae; genus Protopterus; species Protopterus annectens. The sequence goes on from NC_056725.1 coordinate 1,888,954,363, forward strand.
ACCAACCTCTGAACTTATGAACCTATATGGCTAAGGCTACTGAAGCAGTGATTATTCAAACATCTACTGTTGTGGTAAGTTTTACTAACACATCTGTACTTTCTTGAACTTTCTAGATCATGTGATTCAGTGTTTAGTTTTCTCCAAGATATGGTGATCTAAGAGTCAGTATGTATAGATTTATAGATTAGTACTAATCTAATTACCCTTGTGAACCATTTTAAGCCTAGCCAATTACCCCATGTAAGAATCAAATCCTGCCAGACCTCTCAACTGTCCCTGATCTTCAGGGACGTCCCTGATATAGACTCCGATTTTAGGTCTGTCCCTCTTAATCCTTCTTAAAACTGGTGACTGCTGAAGAAAAGGTGGTGAATTGCCCTTAATAAATAATGATAGTAATTCAGAGTTATAGATGTTTTATGTCAGAAAACCTATATTAACCCACATTCTCTTATTCTGTAAATGTTTCAGGTTAATAGTACAAATATTTTAAAAATGTCCCTAATTGTCCCTGATTATTTGAGGATTTGTCCCTGATTCTGTTGAGATTTGTCTCCGATCGGTTGAGAGCTATGAATCCTGCACATTGTGTCTGTAAGGTAAACACCTTAACCGTTATCTCAATCTTCCTCTGAGGATAAGTAGAAGTAGAAGGGGTAAGAGGAGTGAAGTGGGGCTTGCTGTCCTGAAAAACATAACTTTAAGAAGAGCAACTATTGTTGATATTTGCTGGTCTTTTGTAGTTTCACTGTTTTTGTTTCATAATTACAAGACTCACAGTTGCTGGCTTCAGTAGGGGGTTGCAATATAGCATCATCGGCAGCACATATCTGGTGAGGCAAATTAGGTAATTATAAAGGTAGAAAAAAGGAGATATGTAAGTAGTGTACATATGTGGTGAGTGGTGAATGGTCAAGGCTGATATGTCATCACAGGGTGCATGACAGTTATGTTTGTAGACACAACATTCGTAAGACACTGTGGATTGCCTCTCATGGGTAGTATATTGAGTCAGAGGCCAGTAGATACCAACAATACATAACATTCATAACAGTGTGAATCATCTGTAACAACAGCCATAAATAACTTGTGGATCCCATCAGCACAGGAGAGAGAACAGTGACATATGAGATGAGGACTAATACAGGACACACAGCCAAAAATGTGTGTAGAAGAAAGGTTCACAGATTCATAGGTTCATAGGTTCATACTAGGCTATCTGTCCTAGAGCATTTATAAGCCTAGCCAGAGTGTGTTTGGCTTTCGCTACCCATTTTAAATTAATTTTGCTATGCCTTTTTTTGAGGTTAGTATACTGTGCCTCTGTCTAACAGTGACACAGAAGTGATAGCCGGGGTAAACCTACGATCTCCCATCCACTCATCAAGATTCCTCTTGAAGAGAGTCAATGTGGGACTCTGCCTAACCTGGACTGGGATTTTATTCCAGAGTGAAGGGAGCCTCTGGGTTATGAATCTGTCCCTCCAGCATGTCCTATTTATTTCAGTGCTGAGGTTCAAGTCTCTCGAGCGTAGCTCGATGGGATTTGGATTTTCTGAGGTGCAGCATGTCCATTAATTCCGGGTTGGACATGGCTTTATATGTCAGGCACAGATCGCCTCTGAGCAGGCGGTATGCCACTGAGTAGAGCTGGAGTTTCTTTAACCGGGCAGCAAATGGCATCTGTTTGAGCCCTTTGATCCTCTTGTTGAGGTACTTTTGGGGTCTTTCCAGTTGCTGCAGGTGTCTGGTAAGGTACATCCCAAAAGGGGCATTGTACTCAATTATGGGCCTGATGAGGGATGAGTAAAGAGGTATGATGACCTTCCCTGATCTAGATGTGAATCCCTTCATGATTAAGTGGGCTATATAAAATGTTTTTCTAACCACTTTGGCCATGTGGTTGTCAAATGAGAGATTGCTATCAACTTGGGTCCCCAGGTCCCTAATGACTTCTTCTGTACTTAATGGATTACCACCTATGTGGTAATTTGTGGGCACTTTGTTTTTGCCAAAGGGGATGACTATCCACTTTTTGGCGTTTAGCTTGAGGCCATGGCTCTGGCACCAGTTGTCTGTTTCTATGAGGCCCTTTTGGAGGATGCTTGTGTCAGCTGGAGAGTTGATTATGGCGCCCAGTTTGCAGTCATCTGTAAACTTGGTCAGCCACAGTCCTTCCGTGTTGGCCTGTACCGCCAAGAAATATATACCGAACAAGAGAGGTCCCAGGACTGAGCCTTGTGGGACGCCACTTGTAACTGGTTTGGAGTCTGACATGGCTCCAGCAATTCTAACCATGTGGGTTCTGTCCTTGAGCCAGTTTGCAACCCATCTAGTGACATAGGGGTTCATATTTAAGTTGGTGAGCTTATCTATAATGCCCGAGTGGGGTATTGTATCGAAGGCTTTTGCGAGGTCCAGGTAGGCTGTGTGGACCACCTTCCCCTCGTCAATGGCCTTGGTGACTGTTTCAAAGAAATCGACCAGGTTTAAGAGGCAGGATCTGCCCTTAACAAAGCCAAACTGGGTAGGATCCAGTGTCTGTAGGTCCCCAATATCTTTATTTATGAGGTCCATGATGATCCTTTCCATAGCTTTGCAGACTAAGCTAGTCAGGCTTATGGGGCGATAGTTTCCAGGATCCGTTGAGGCACCACCTTTGTGGAGAGGGACTACTGTTGCTGTACACCACTCTTTGGGTACATATCCTGTAGTAAGGCTAAGATTGAACAGTAGTTTTATGTTTCGGTTTAGCTCTTCTTGGAGTTCATGTAGGACGCAGCCCGGAGCACCATCTGGTCCCATTGATGCTGTGTTTTTTGCTTTGGAGAGGTCGGCTCTTACCTAAGCATCTGAGATGTCAGGGGGGTAGCACTCTGTTGGGATAGATATTTGCCCTTTTGGTGGGGAGAGGAGGGAGAAGTTTGCACTGAACCTGTCAGCTAGGATGTTGGCAATGTCTGTGGGCTCTGTGTATTTTTTGTCATTTTGGACTAAATCTGAGCATATCTGGGAATTCCCACCCAGGTTCCTAACATAACTAAAGAAAGCCTTGTGATTATCCTTAGTGTCCTGTGCAATCTTTCTCTCGAAGCTGGCCTTAGACGATTTTATGAGTGCCCGTAGTTTTTTGCTAATACTGATCAGAGATGCCTTCCCTTTTTGGGATTTTGCTCTATCATGTAGTAGCTTCCTCCTTCTATTGTATAGTTTGTTTATGGCTGGGGTCTGCCTTTGGAGGATTGGGTCTTGGTTTTATTTGGGATTGCATGATCCATACATTCCTGAAGGTGTTCATAGAATGCGTTTATAAAGGATTCTGCGGTCTGGGCTGTATTTTCCACAGGCCCGGGGGCTTTGAAGGATTTCGCCTCAGTTTTGAGGCGTGTGAAATTTGCTTTAGAGAAGTTTTTCACTGTGGTTTTCTGGGCAGGTGGTGGGGTTGGGATGTGAATATCCAGTGAGATTAGTTTATGGTCTGATCTTACCAGTGAGGGATACACTTCTGGTCTGGAGCATAGTGTCCCCATGTTGGTGATGATCAGGTCCAGTATGTTTTCCCCTCTTGTGGGAGTGGTAACAAGTTGTTCCATAGAATTTCAGTTTATAAATTCTAGGAACCTTTGGGCTAGGGTGTTGGAGCTAGAGTAATGCTCCCAGTCTATGTTTGGGTAGTTGAAGTTGCCCAATATAATGGTGTTTGGAGAGACCTTCATATTTTCCAGTATTCTCAGGAAGGCCAAGTGGGGTTCCTGTGTTTGGGAGGGTGGTCTGTAGCAGGCTATAAACTGGAAGGCAGTTTTACCCACAGTTAGTTGCACATGGATAGTCTCTGATGCTTCGTGCTGTGCCACCAACCTGGAGGTGTGGGTATCTTTGACGAATATTGATACTCCCCCCTCATTTTGTGGTTCGGTCCAAGTTTTGGGGCCAAAAAGCATGGTATGAGGTATAACCTGGTAGTGCTGGGTGCTCTCGGGAGCCTTGAACCAGGTTTCTGTTACTGCACAGATATCTATGTTCTCCATGCTAAGGAGAGTTTCGAGTGCGTGCATCTTGAGGTTTAGACTTCTGGCGTTGAGTAGCATTACTCTTAGTTTCTTATCCCTTGTGATACCTATGGAGGTGGGTTTGTCTTTTGAGCCTTGCCTAAAAAGGCACTATGGGGGTAGCAAGAGCCTTTGCCAATATCTGAAAGCCCAGGGGTGACAGGTGCAAGCCGTCCCTAGCGAAGCATTGTGGCTTGTTGAGCATGTCATCCCAGGCTGACAGGCATTGGATCCCCTTTGAATGACACCAACACTTAAGCCAATTGTTGAAATTGATCATCTTGTCTTCATATTGTGGCATCATTCTTGGTGAGGGTAAGATGCTACTCAAGGTCAAGGTCATACCGGCCTGGGCTACATGCTCATAGAGCTCCTCTATGTCTCTTTTCATGTAGTCCAGGGAGGTACGTCTCAGGTCATTCACACAAGCATGGACAATGACTGAGTCATATTTGTACTTGCCTTGGAGTGACCTAAGTGCTTGTGTTATGTGGCGGATCCTAGAGCCCGACAGGCAGCTCACCGTGACCTTCTTGTTCAGCCTGGTGAGCGGGACATCAGTGTGCCTGACGATAGAGTCACCTATTACAAGTGTATCAGGTGTGTTGTTTAGCCTTAAGGGCTGTGACTGTTCGGCACACTGGCTTTGTGAGCTATGTGTTGCACGTGTTTTGTTTTGGGGTAGCGGTTGCTTGGGTGTCTGCTTTGGAGGTTATGTGTTTGGTTTGTTGTCGTGGTAGGTCTATGTGAGACTGGAATTGTAATGAGTGTGGTTTCCTTCTCCTCCTGACTGGTTACGCCAGTACTGAGTTGAGAGAGCCTAGCCTCCAGTTTGGCTATATGGTTGCATCTCTCACATGTGTTGGAATTTGTTGGGAGGAGGAGAGGGTTGTCTGTGTACATGAGGCAGTTGTAACATTGCCTCAAGATTCCCAGATTCACCAGCTGGACCGGAGAGGAGATTGACAATTGACATTTGGACATGCTAGAATAGTATTGGGAATTCCTTTATAATTGAAAAAAGGGCCAATGGGGAACAAGGTACTCAAGGGGAGTTTGTGAGGGTGTAGTGCTTTTAATTTTTTAGAGCTGACTTATATAATTGCTTTAGTGAGCAAGTGCCAGGTAACTTAAATGTAATGTGTTACAGGTAACTTAAATGCAAAAATGACAAACAGTAACTTTCTTTCAAGTGAAACAAAGAAATAAGTACAGTAAGCAATGCAGATATCACTAGGGATCCACAGAAGTGCTAAAAGGCCGCGTTTTAGGTGGAATTAGCGTTTCAGGGAAATAAACAAACAACAAGCATACAAATAAAGCTAGATTCAGCAGGCCTGGATCTAGTCTATGCTACAGCAAACAAGGTGTACCAATTTCAGTAAGAAACAGTTAGAATATGCAGTCACTATAAGCCTCTAACCAGAAATTCCCTGCTCAGAAGGGCAGAGTCCAGCCTCTCCTCCCACAAGAGTGCAGACCGCAATCCTTCTTAATGTAAAATAACTGGCCTGAAGCCCAAGTGCTTAAACCAGAACTAATACACTTTTAGAATAACAGACACTGAGCTCTCAATCAGCAGTTCCCAACTTAGAAGGATGTAAGCTACCTGTCCTGCCACCACAGTGCAGGCCACAAACCTTCCTAATGTAAAACAACTGGTCTGAAGCACAAGTGCTTAATCCAAAAGACTTAGAAATGATAGCTACACTTTAATCAAGTTACTACCAGCAGTAATAAATACAAAGACTGTAGCAATATGGCAGGGCTACAGATTATTATGATAGCTACTGTGACAAATAAATTTACTGCCCACCATAACACAGCTGCACATGCAACAGTCAGTCAGTGTTAGAGACACAGAGGCTGGAGCAACAAGCTGGCATGAGCATACCAAATGTAATGACAATAAAAGGGCTAACAATTTGTTGTCATGTGTATGTCTTGTGTGTGAACCCAGATGTCTTGAGGGACATATAATGTATTTGCTATCGGCACCAGGTAGGTTGTTTTGCTGCTATCAGGAAGGATGTCATAGTAGAAAAGGACAATGATGGTAAGCAAATACAACACATAGAGGCAGTCCCATAACTAGGGTGGAGCTAGGGTGCGGCTGCTTAGGCGCATGCTGTCCGGTGTACGGACAGCAGGTGCCAATGTGCTGGAGTGTAGTATAATCAATGGTTTATGGAGCCACAAGGATACCATGGCTTCTTAATTATTGCTGATACTGTATTTATGGCTAGAACGACAAACTACCATACTTTACCCACAATGGCGATAAACAGATAAACCAAAGACAAACCATCCACACCAGTAAAGCAAGTCCCAAGATGCAGGAAATAATCATTCTAATTAGTTAAAACAAAAATAAAAATATACATACGAACAAAGAAACACATTACGCAAGCATTCATAGAGACCATAAGATGCCTAGCCATATACACCTTTAAGGAGACCCACTTAAAGTTCTTACCACCCTTTTCAAGCACTTAATAGTGCTCAGTTCCCAAATCAAGTTGGGCCGTACATGATAACACGTGTAAATTTATAACTACCCATTCAGTCATCAAGACTAGCTTTCAAGGTAGCCAAAGAAACTTTGTTTGACCTGTAGTGGTAACTTATTCCATAGGCTAGGTATATGTTGAAATAGGAACTCATCTTTCCAGTGAGTCTTGTTGATTTGTTGGTGTAGATTTAATTCTTTAGTTCGGGTGTTTGTAGAGAAACTAGAAGTCAAATAGGACAGGGTCTTTTATGGCTCAAAAAGCAAGACACAGGTCACTGTGCAGCAACCTAGATTCAAGGCCTTTAATTTTCTTGGTTATAAATCTTTGGGGCATTGGAGCTTGGATTTGTACATACTAAAGGGGGTGTTGTATTCAATGATGGGTCTGATAAGAGAAGAGAAGAGTACCGTAGCAGGATGACATCTTTGGAGCTTTAAGATATTCCCTTGTAAATTAGCTGGGCCAGATAGAATGATTTCCTGAATGTGATGGAAACATGATAATCAAATGAGATAAAGCTATAAACATAAGTACCTAGGTCTCTTATGAGGAGTACCATTTATACAGGGGCAGTTCATGGTACTGGCTACTGGTCTGCAGACCCCATTTAAGCAAACAATCAAGAGAAAATTGTACTTAAATACAGAAGAATTTACAATGTTGACTTATTTTTAAGTCAAAAATAAAAGTAGGCTTTCTATCTTCTTCATGGTACTTGGTACTCCCAGTATGCATGGATTTCTAAGAAGTTTTGAGACAAAAACAAAAAACAGCTTAGGTTCCTTGCTGTGTTGTTTAAAAAAAAAAAAACGGCAAAGGAGGGCATTACACTTAAGCTATTAAAGTGATGTCTTGTTGATGATGTCAGAAATGTCACTCAATAAGTTTCTTACTTTTCGTCTACATGAAGCTGTGAAGAGTCCTTCTTACTGGTTCAGGCTGCCTGTGACTGAAAGCAAAAGAGAGTGAATGTAGATGCATATGGGTATGAGCACAGGAACATTTTTTTTGTTTGTTTACTATCACCCCATCAGCTACTGATGTACTGCCAGCATGTAGGAATGGAAAGTACATACTTAACTGTAAATGTGTGTATGTGATATGTATTCATGATTGTAGGGTATGGATGCTCTCAACTCTCTTTGCAGAATGTCTCTAATTTTTCGCTTCATATTTATTTGTTCCTCATAAAGTTTATGTTTTTTTGGGAAGTCAGTGAGCATTGCAATCAATAAATAATGGTGATAGATTTTTGAGTGTCAGTCAGCCTGTTGTTCTTGCAAGTTAATGATTGTCCAAGATTTTTGTACTTTGCTTAGCAATATATTTAAAAATGTCCTTGATTCTTTAGCTAAGAGATTAAGAGGTAAGGGAAGCAGATTGTTGCAGTTTTCACAACGTATTCTGACAACAGTGAGCTTAGAGGATGAGTTACTGTGTGATAGCTATTTATATATGTATTCATTCATTTGGTGAAATTAAACAGATGGTCTACATTTGTAGTTATACGAGTGCCAGTAATTGATAGCCTAATATGTGTGAGTGCGTGGGTGTGTTTTTCGTAGGTGTAGAGACTCTCAGCTGTCCCTACTTTTGCATGTCTTTGAATTTTTTTGTATCTTATTTTAGACTGTGCCTCAAAGTTTGTGGGTTTTTTCTGGCAAATGAATAAGCATTGTAGTCTTTAAATAACAATGACAGACATCTGAGTTTCAGCTTTAACAGTGTTCGGATAAACATGCAAATGCAAAACATGATATTCTAACAAGTTTCTAATTTTAAAAAAGGCAGTAGCAGTGACTGATTTTGATTATTTATACACCATTATTTATACTTTTTTCCTAATTCTTGAGCTAAGAGGTTGAGAAGTATATGTGCATGTGTGTGTGTGTGTGTGTGTGTGTGTGTGTGTGTGTGTGTGTGTGTGTGTGTGTGTGTGTGTGTGCGTGTGTGTGTGTGTGTGTGTGTGTGTGTGTGTGTGTGTGTGTGTGTGTGTGTGTCTGTGTGTGTGTGTGGGTGTGGGTGGGTAGGATTCCACACTGTATTCTGACAAGTGACCTGAGATAATAAATTCCTCTGTGGCAGTTAATTATTAATTCATTTGAAAAAACCTTCGGGATACTACAGTTTAGGGAGCTTTCACCACACAGAGTCAATTTGGGAATGAGTTTTATGATTAGTAATAACATCCTTTGCATACTCAAGTGTTCATTTTTTTGTTTTATTCTTATATTTATATTTGGCTGTAACATCACATCATTTCCTGTTTATTGGATATAAAACCAGGATGTTGGGAGGCGTCCTGGTTTTTCTGAAGTCCACGAGCGATATTAAAGTGTTAAAACAACATTTGCTATTAATTCATTTGATTACAATCAGATGTCTGTGGTGTACATCACAGCCATAGAAGTGTCTGCAATCAATGATCACATCTTTGTATATGTAAGCATTTGTGTGGGAACGGTAAAATAAATTACTGTAACCAGCTGTTATACACAGTTGACTTTAACTGATGGGTACAAGGTCTGTCTGTGGATGAAAATGAGCGACATTGTTGGCACTTGTTCAGCTTAAGCAGTCATTTTTCTGGCTTTGTAGAAGTGGTGCGCATTTGTGTAAAGCCAGCTGGGATGCTTTGAGTCCACTTCTAACACAACTAGATACCTGAAGAGTGCTCCATCAATATGTGGCTGTAATTCAAGAGTGTGGGGTTTGTCTGTGATAAAAATGACTGCATGCATGTGGGTGTGTGTGTGTGTTTATAGGTTCATAGGTGTTTACTAGACTAATGACCACAAGAGCCTTTTTAGGTCTAGCCATGCATCCCAAATCTCTGACAAGTTCTGATACCCTTGATAAGTGTGAGCAGGGGTTTGGAAGATGAACCATTAGAAACATAGGTGCAACACCAGGGTTGAATTTCTGGTTTCCCATCCAATTGTCCAGGTTGCACTTGAATTGGGTTAGGAAAGAACTCTGCTTCACAGGATGGGGAGCCTGTTCCATAGATAGGATAGTCTCTGGGATACATACATATCTCTCCAGCAGGTCCTATTTTTATCACAGACAAGGTTTAAGTCTTTAGAATGGGTAATTCTGGTTCAGTTTGTTTTGTGGATATGCAGGAGGTCCATCAGAATGGGGTCTGACAATGCTCTGCATACCAGGCATAGATCTCCCCTCAAAAACCTCTAGTAGACAGAACACAGGGAAAGGGCCTTGAGACGGTCTACATAGGACATATTACTTATGCTCTGTATTCTTTTAGTGAGGAACCTCTGTGGATGTTCCAATTGTTGGATATGCCTGGTTAGGTACATAACAAAGGGGTCATTATACTCAATGATAGGTCAGATGAATGCCAAATACACTGGAACAATGACATCCTTGGATTTAGATGCCATACTTTTGTTTATAAGTTGCGCAACATATAATGCTTTCCTCACTGCTATAGACACATGATGATCAAAGGATAGTTAACTATCCATGTGTGCCCCTAAGCCCCTGAATTCTAGGTCATCTCTAAGGGGTCTGTTGTCAATATAATAGTTACCAGGGATGGATGACTTAGCAAAGGAAACTACTATGCATTTCTTGGCATTTAGTTTTAGTCCATGGCTCTGACACCAGTTGTTTGTCTGTGTCAGCCCCTCGTGGAGAACATTTGTGTCAGTGTGAGATTCAATGACAGCTCCTAATTTGCAATCATATGCAAATTTAGTCAGCCAGAGACCACTGACATTGGCCTTGACTTCTGAGAAGTAAATGTCAAAAAGGAGAGGTCCAAGAACGGATCCCTGAGGGACTTCACTTGTGACTGGCCTCTTTGTAGAGGTGGATTTCCCAATTCTAACTTTGTGTGTGTGTGTGTGTGTGTGTGTGTGTGTGTGTGTGTGTGTGTGTGTGTGTGTGTGTGTGTGTGTGTGTGTGCATGTGTATGTGTGGGGGGAGTGTTATGTATCTAAAATTAACAAGTTGGTATTTTTTTCACTTTACATCACTTTATAACATTAATATTGTACACAGTAAATGGCTGTCTGTGGTTGTCTTTGTAGGATGTGAACAATAACAACTGATCATTGGTAGAGATTTGCATTAAGTAGTGTTGTCATCTAAAAGTGCTCGGTCCTCTCAGTTTTTGTCTGTGATGCCTTCTTGCATGGGGTCTGCATGTACTCCATTTCTTTGTGAGGCTTTTATCCATATGTTTTGCTTTTTACTCCCCCGACCCTCAACTGCATGATAACTGTCTCTGGTCACTTTTGATTTTATTTTCATCCCAGCCTCACAACAGGGAAGTAATCAGAAGGTAAATAACTGTTTTGGAAGGGTAGGATGACGTACAATATTGCCAGATATGAGTTATATATCATTGTAAGCATTACTCTTCTCAATGTATTGGGAAACTACTGTTTTGTTAGCTTCGAGCATTATGATTTAGGCACAAACTATTTTTTTCTTTGAAAGAAGAAATAAGATTGAATTTCTTTTTTTCCTTACATTTTTTTCTGGCCATCATTAGATCAAATTTTGCAAAAAAGGCCTAAGATGCACCTCAGAACATCCAGGTCCTTTGACTTCTCTGGGCCTAGCAGCCCCCAAACCCATAGTTTAATTCAGTTTCTTTATCCAAACTTATTACAGAGGAGTCTTTGTCTGTTAGGGTGTGATTAAAAAGAAAGATAAAGTTAAAAAAAAAATAAAAGTAATTTATCTGGATGGTGTGGGGCCAGGATCAGGTGAAAACAGTAGAGGGGCACTGGAGAGGTATGGAGGCAGGGTAATAGTGTCCATTGGGGGACCACAGAGTTGTTTCTCTAAGGCTGTATTTCACCTAAGCCTGTCTTTTTTGATTGCAGGCACACATCTAGGTCATATGTAGTCAGTAAAGTTGCTATAATGAGCAGGTACATACTGAAACAGTATATTTTTATATTAAAATATAATACATTAGTACCTAATGGTTTAAATGTTGAAATTAATTGGAAATATTTATTATAAATGTATTCGAATTTCTGTATTTTTAGTTTGTAAGTATTGGTTCTGTGGAGTGAGTGGGGTCTCTTTAAATATTATGATAGTTAATAGTTTAATTAATTGATTGCTTTATTGTTCGTTTATATAAAAGGGAATGTTTTTTACCATGAATCATGTGCTCATTGAAGGCTGTGGTGGCCGAGGCGCTAAGACATTTTTATGGAATAAATTTTGCTACGTGGGATCCTGGTTGTTTGTTCTTCTTCTTCAGCCTTTTGTAAGACTGTGAGGCGTTGGTTTGTTGATTTGTTACATACTGAAACAGTATCTGGACGAAAGAGAATGACCCCATCTGTTGTTTAATCACAGGTGATGGTTACTGACCTGCAGCCCCACCTCATTGCACTTAGCTCCACCCATTAATTTGCTTTCTGCAGTCACCAACCACCAATGCATTTATAACATATGGGGTGGGAAAAGTCTTTCTGCCAAATGCTACTAGGCTGTACTTCTTTTCATTTAGTTTGAGAGTGTTTTCGCTATATCATATATGTGCATATTCCAATAATTGCTGAAACTGTTTTGCATTAGTGGATGAGTGAATAACAGAGACCAGTTTGCAGTCATCAGCTTAGATGTCTACAAAATAAATGTCAAACAGAAGAGGGTCCAGTATTGATCCCTGTGACACCCCACTAGTTACAAATGTACATTCAGAGAGGGAACCATCAATGTTCACAATTTAGGATCTGTTGGATAGTCAGTTTGCAATCCAGTAGATAATGTAGAGATTTACATGAAGTTTGTCTAATTTGTCAATAATACCAGCATGGGAGAGAGTGTCAAAAGCCTTGGTTAGGACAAGGAAAGCAGTCTGTCCAGAATGACCACTGTCCACAGCCCCTGAAACATTTTCAAAGAAACTTCCTATTTTTAGGAAACAGAACCTAACTTTCACAAAACCAGACTGATTGGGAACTAAATCAGTTAAGTTGCCTACGTCTCCATAAATGAGTTCTGATATGGTACATTCCATGGCTTTACATATAAAGTTAGTGAGGCTGATGGGCCTATAATTACCCAGGTCTGTAGAAGGGCCACTCTTGTGTAGGACAGTTACAGTGCCTGTTTTCCAGTTATCAGGAATAAACCCTGTAAAATGGCTGAGGTAGAACATTTTCACTAGAGGCTCAGATAGTGTATGCTTGGCACTGATAATAATGCAGCCCATTGAAATATTATTTTTATCTGTTTCATGGATTCTAAGGCTTGTTCCAAGGTGATTACAGGGCAGAATAAATGCATAAGGATTCCGGGGACAACAATGTGGGTAGGAATGGTACAGATAACACTAAATCTGTCTGCTAATATATTAACTGTATCATTGGGGTCGGAATGGTTGGTATTATGGATGAGCTCGGTGCAGTGTGTTGGACATTGTCCTTTCATTTTAAATGCCTTGCTGGATTGTTTCAGTGTATTCCTGAGGTAAGGAGATGGGGATTTCTTGCAACTTGTTATTATTTTCATTTTTTGTTGTTGTGCAGCTTATTAATATGGGAGCTCCACCAGAGAGGCTATTTCTGAACCTAGATTTAAATTCAAGGCAGACGGGCACTGACATTTCTATGCAACCATTCATGTGTTGGTACATGTCAGAGGTGAATGCAGCAGCCCTCTCAGTTGGATCCATTTGAAAGGCATTGGTGGGAATTTTGCATATGTCTTAGACAAGCTGAGCTTGAGCTAGGTTTGTCTTGCAGAAGGCTTTAAGCATGGTCTCATTTGGTAGTTGGGTGATGCCACTAAATCTGATAGAGAAGATAACAGATTTGTGGTCAGATTAGCCATGAATGATGAGATGCATGGTGGGGAGTAGGCAGAGTCTAGGTTGGTAAGGTCCAGGTGAAGTATATCAGAGCCTCTTATGGATACTTTTACAATTTGCTCCAGTATGTTGGTATTAATGAAATCGAGGAAATGCAGAGTGTAAATATTTTTTGGTGGTAACTGTGCCAATCAATGCTTGGATAATTAAAGTTCCCTTGGGTAATTGAAGTCAGAAAAATTTAGTTAAGCACTTTCATCTTATAACACCTTTCATAAAGATGTCATCAGACCCTCTTGTTACTGTCAATTACTTTCTCTTTCTAAAGAATGAGAGACATGACATAAAATCATCTCATGCAAGGTAAAAAAATGTAATTACTTTAAATACTTTAAAAGAAATTACTTATACATAAAAGGAAATTAGCATGTCCTAAAAGCATGTTCACTGCTAAAAATGTTACAAGCAACAGAATAATGCATCGGGCTGTTTCTGTTACAATCTGTGCATTTAAAGGTGTTTAAAAAGTGTAATTTGTTAACTAGATAAATAACAGGTATTTATTACACATAAGTTACAACTTTGTTGCTCTTAATCTAAGAGCACCAGTAAGTGTAATGTGTTCATTTAGCCCTAGTGGATTAGTTATATTTAAGAGCAATTGTCAACACAATTCTTAGTCACAGTGCCCTCCCAGTTACCCCTCCAGGGGATTTTTCACATTATTCTATTAGAAAAAAATAATATTTTTAAATTAACAATGTGGGTGTGCAATGGCACAGTGGATAGTGTTGTTGCCTCACAGCAAGAAGTTCCCTAGTTTGATTTCTGGCTGGGGTGCCTTCTGTGCACAGTTTGCATGTCCTGTCTGTGTTTGTGTGGGTTTTCTCCAGGTGCTCCATTTTCCTCCCATATTCCAAAGACATGCAGTAGGTGGACTGTACAGTGTAAACAGGCCATAGATGTTAGTGAGCATGCGAGCATGAGTGTGGAAAAACTACTGCAACAGGGCTCTCCACCTGGCAATGTAAACCTTGGCTCTAGATGACTGTCATTGTTGAAGTGTTTCACCAATACCTAGTTGCACACAGCACAACTACGTTGCAACTAGTTTGCAGTCACAAACACTGTCCCCAGAGATGTAAACCAGATACTCCTGACATTGCTTTATATTCTGACTGCAACTGTCTAAGCAATAAAAAGGGTCTGTTGCCATGGATATGACCTTTCCCAATATCTCTGTTATCAGCTTGGTGGATATGGGCATCCTGAGGCAATGTAGAAATTGTCTCATGTTTACTGACAACCAGTTAATTATCAAGCAAACTGATATGATATGTGAGAGATGTATTTACACAATGTCACATAAAAGTATTCCTAATGTTAATTAGGTTGTCAGTAGTACACTCACTGCACCCATCACACACAATTCAAAACAGACCTATAGACCCACATATGCTGAGGCACTTAAATGCAACCTTTCTAAACCTCAAAGACCTTGTAGACTAAGTACAGATAACAAATTCCCTCAGCAACCCTGAATTTACTGTTTTAAAACTACACCCACATCAACACATACAATCACATCTCATGGAGTCTCTTCTTCTAAACCCATAAAGCAAGCCACCACACAATCCAATAATCTGGTCATTAGAGACTCTATTATGAGACACACTGATGTTGCTCTCACCAGGCTGAGTAAGAAGAAAGTCACAGTCAGCTGCTTATCAGAGGCTAGGATCTGCCACATTACGCACGGACTCAGGTCATTAGACCAGAAGTACCAGTATGACTCAGTCATAGTCATGTGAGTGTAAATGACCTTATATGTACCTCCATAGATTATATGAAGAGAGACATCATGGAACTCTTGGAATATGTGTCCCAGGCTGGTATGAGCCTAGTATTGAGCAGCAGTATACATTCTCCAAGGATGATGCCACAGTATGAGCAATAGATGAATGACATTAATAAATGGCTTAGTTTCTGCTGTCATTCTAACGTGGTGCAATATTGTCAGCATGGAAGGATGGTCAACAGACCACACAGCTTTGCCAGAGATGGTCTGCACCTCTCCCGTCTAAGCTTTTGAATATTAGCTAAAACACTGTCTTTGCCTTTTTTAGGAAATGCCAAACTGAAAGTATTTCTGACATAGCAAATCAAAACCGAGAAAATCTAAAGGTGTTACTGCTCAATGCTAGGAGTCTAAACAAAAATTCCACTCCCTATACGCTCTCTTCACCCTAGAGAATGCTGACATCTGTTTCTTCACTGGCACATGGTTTAAAGCCACAGAGAGCACACTGCCAGTGCAAGGTTGTAATGCCTTTCACATATTTAGACCAGCTACTACACAGACAGGGACTAAAGGTGGAGGTGTCTTAATTTACATAAAAAATAAATATACATCAAGGCTGGTCAATTAGGATGTGATGTCCCTTCTCTGGGCCAGTAATCAAGGATCCTCAATCCTCACCACTAACACCAGTGAGAGACATTCACTTGGAACAAACATAGATACACACAGTATTCCCAGATGCAGATCTCTGCACCAAGCACAATTTCCCTTAAGAGCACACAGGGAGCACACTCAGTCCTAGGGTTGAGTCCCCCCTCTCTCTCCAGGCCCCAAATAAGACTCCCCACTGACACAGCTATAGAGATGATTCCTCAGCTGAGTGTTCTAAGTTAAGCCCTTCACCACCCTCTCTGTGAAACCAGTATTCTGTGTCCCAACTCCAAGTAGCTGGCACACACACTCCTTGAGATATGATTCTCAGATACACACACACACACACACACACACACACACACACACACACACACACACACACACACACACACACACACACACACACACACACACCTGGGAAAGGCTGGCACAGATTTACTAGCTATGACCCTTCTGTCCAGACTATAAAATAGATACTGCCACCAGAACACTCCAAAGCCAGCTACTCTAAGGCTCTTATAAGAGTACTCAATTATACTAAGCAAAATTAATACTAAGACAAATGGTGTTGTTTGACCAATGCAGCAAGACTTTCAGGAGCAGCCACAGTGTCACCAAATAAATAAAAGTGCTCTCAGAGGTTAAAATATTCTCTAAAAGACCAGCCACAATGAAAAGTTTAAACACATTTAATAATAAAAAATAAAAAACATGAAAATACTGAATATCTATTTACAATAAACACCAGTTTCAATCACAAGAAGTATTAAAAATAACACCAATGAAAAGAATCACACAGATACAACAAATACTTAAATAATCTCACTATGTTTTCCTGACTGACTAAAGAATTAATTTTCCCTAGTTCACTTACTAGAGCAAGGTAAGATGATGTAGGTGAGTGGTCCTTCTTTGTCAGGTTTCACAAACAGACTTCCCTGAGACTTCTGTCTCATCTAGAATTAAAACATTACTTCAGTGCTGTATTATAGAAGGACATCACATACATCTGGTCACTTGACTTCTGGTTACCACACTATCCCCTTTACTAGAAACTGAGACAGAATCTCGCATGCTCTAAAATTATATCCACTATACCATCTGAACATAATATGCCATCGACAGTATCTTCTACTGTGTCATTAACTAATGAAAGAGAATTTATTACTAATAATAATTTGCTATCTTTGAACATTTCATCCCCTACAGCTGTTCCTGTTTCTAACAATGTTTATGCCATGAGCAATACAGAACCTCCATTAGTTAGAAGGAAGGAACCATCCACTTCTAATATGCAATAGTTTTTTCCTCTCCTCCCTATTTGCAAGGTAGTATCTGCCAGGAAGAATTGTTCTGTGAGTTGGGGGCAGAAAAGAAGACTGCCATCAGTCAATCAGAGCTCCATTCGGGATATCAAGAGAATGTGGGAGCCATGGTTAAGTCAAATCATTGATTTTTAACTTGTCTAAGAAAGATCAGAGTGAGTATCAAATATCATTACTGGAGCAAGGCATGTCTTTTATTCCAGCCTCAGTAACAGATTATGTAAACATTTTACTTGGTATTAAGGCCTTTGCAAGGAACGCTATGCTGAAATGTTTATTTAAAAATGAAGTGGTTGATAATTATTTTAGAAAACCCAGCACCTTCATGCCTGAACTTAATCCAGCTCTTGAGACTTTTTGTAATGTTTGTGAATCAAATTTATTGAGACTACATAATTCGCAGGATAAGTGTAAAAGATTTTATAACTTAAATAGGGAAGAACAGTGAGCACTACTTGAATTACAAAATGATAAAAGTATAGCTATCCACCCAACTGACAAAGCTGGTGGTATAGTTATAATGAATAGTAATTATTATATGCAACAAATGACAAACATGTTAAATGATACAGCAGTCTATATAGAAGTGTCTCTATCTGATATAGATTTATTCTGTAGTCATGTTTATAAATCATTGAATGATTGCTTTATAATTAATATTATTTCTAAAGAACTATTAGATTATTTGGTTGTCATGCATCCTGTTGTTACATTGATATATGGCCAACCTAAAATACATAAGGATATTCATGTTCCTCCACTGAGACCAATAGTCTCAGGACAAGGGTGGCTAACGCAACCTCTGTCTATATACATTGAAAATCATTTGAAGCCTATATTAGATGTATCTTCTAATGTATTATGTGATACTAAACAATTTGTGCAGGATTTATATGTTTTTGCCTCTGATAAAAGTGATATTTTAGTTGATAGTATTTTGGTTTCTTTGGATGTTAATTCGTTATTTACGGTCATTCCTCATTCATATGGCATTTCTGCAGTTAAATCATATTTAAATAATAAGAATTAATATTATATGAAAAAGACAGACTTTATATGCATGCTATTAGAGCACAAAACAATCCTTTAATAACATAAGAAAAATCAACATGCACAAAGCACCTCAGACTGAGCACTTTTGCCTGCTAACAGTCAAGCATCATCAGAGTCATATTGGTGCAGTTCAAAATGCATTTAAATAAGGAACCAAGTACTGACATCATATCCTGTAAGTTTAACATGTAAAAAAGACCTGAGTATTTAAATCCTTAGCTTAGAAAAAAATATAAAAATGCTAACTGTTAAAATACACATAAAAGTATTTTGAATAAAGTAAAATTAGCTACTATTTTATGCACAAACTTAATACCCCAAACCACAATTCTTACTGCTAAAACACTCGTAAATTAAAATGCACTTTTCAGCTGATGTTGAAATACATAGCATGTATCATATATTCATTTCAAAAATGTTTTTTGGTGTCTTTCAAATATTTTGCAAACACTTTAAGCATGCTAAAACACACTTATACACGCTTATACATTTATGCACATTGGGCCCTCATTTTTAATACACCAGCCATGGAAATTGACTCACTTATGCCTGGTTTCATCTTGGCGATTAGCCTTAGTTGCCATTCCATTTCCTTCACCTGCAAACACAAATCCTGGTCACCTTCCCTGGCATTGGTGTATACTCTGTCTATTACAAAGAAAATAAACTTTTTGAAATTAGCACAAACAAGACTATGTGTGTATAAAGCACTAGTTGTTTTTGTATTTCTAATGTCTCTATTGTGCTCCATAATTATTACATGCAACCTCCTAACCATCTTCCCCACATAAAATGTGGGGCATGAGGTGCATGTAGCCAGGTATACTACTAATTTGGTGTTACAGTTGCAGTGCCCTGGACACCTTAAAGTCATAGGAATCTACCTGAATATACAGTCCATCGTTGATGAACCTGCATGTTGATCAGCTTCCACACTTGTGCATCTTGGATACTAACAAATTCCTAGTCATACCAGTGTCCTTTCCTAAAATCTCTTTGATATTCCTGCCCCTGCTATAAACCACTTTGAGCTAAAGACCAAGTCTATTCTGAAAGTCAGCATCAAATACACCTTTCCAGGCTCTCCTGATACTTTGTCTTAGATCAGGGACATCATGATTGTATGGAACAACCATAGCATCAAACTTGTTTGTATCATGCAAGTTGGTATCCGCATTTGTCCTACCAACACAATTGTCCCTGGAATTATCCAAACTAATCTTCAGAATAGGTCTAAATTTAGTGGTCCGATTTCTAATGACCTCTTTTCGAGTGTCAAGCAAGAGTTTAATAGGTTACCCTCTTTCCTTAAACATTCCTATAAGCTTTTAAACTTCCTTGCCAAAATCTAGATCACAACTCACCAATCAGGATAGTCGAACCATCTGACCCTTCACTATGCTCTTACGTTGATGTTCCGGGTAGCAACTATCATAATAAAAGTGTATTACTATATGTTTCCTTCCTAAATATGTTTGAAATTAATTCTCCTGAGTTGTTTTCTTTAGTTAATAGAATATCAAGGAAATCTATTTTATGGGCATGGACCCTATAAGTAAATTTCAAATAACTAGACTTTCTGTTCATATAGTCTAGGAATTCCACAACTTCTTTGTGTGTACCTTTCCAAACCACAAGTATGTCATCCAAAAATCTATAATACACTTTAATTTTGACATGAAGGGTGAAGAAAAAACATTATTCCTTTCACATTTGGCCAAAAATAAATTTGCAAAGACTGGGGTGTATTTTGCCCCCATCACCACACCTGTCTTTTGGCAAAAGTATTCCCCCTCGAACATAAAAAAAGTTATTTTTGAGCACTATCTCTAACAATCTGTCAGTAAATTTATCTTTGTTTAATTCTCAGAATGAGATCCAAGAATGTCTCATATGCCAGGTATAGATTTACTCTTAGTGGTCTGTAAGAAACAGAGTACAGAGATAGAGCTTTGAGGCAATCTGCATAGGACATGTTGTTTATATCTTATATTCTTTTTGTGAGGAATGTCTGTGGAAGTTGCAGTTGCTGTATGCTCCTTTTTAGGTATATACTGAAGGCAGTGTTGTATTCAATGATGGGCCTCTGGAGGAATGAATACAGTGGAACAATGACTTCTTGAGACCTAGATGCCATACCCTTGTTTATAAGTTGAGCAACAAGGAATAATTTCCTTACTAACTTAGACACATGTTGGTTAAAAGCCAAGTTACTATCTACATACATAAATCCCTGAATACTGGCTCTACTCTTAGGGGTGTGTTTTTGATGAGCTACTTTCTTAGGGTGGTTGACTTCCCATAGGATATTATTACACTTTTCTTAGAACTGAGTTTTAAGCCATGGTTTTGGCAGTGGATATCTGTTAGTCATGAGCAAATTGGGGTCTAGGCAGAGTAATGGGCCAGTCCCATTCCCCACAGCCATTCCAGTGTTCCATTATTGTATCTCTCACCCCATACAAGTCAGACTTTCCCAGGAAACAAATGTTAAATAAATAATGAAATAACTACATTTATCGTAAACACTGTTCAAGCCAGTTAGAGTGCATACTATTTTCATCTTTACTTTTACAATGATTATACAGAGATTTGGATTTAATTTAAAATTTTTATTTTAAATTTCATAGCACAAACACTGATGGCCATTTGCTAAAAAAAAGCAAAACAATCTCGCAATAAAAACAGACTTAGCATGAGCAAAAATAAACTTCTCTTCCCTTGTAATTCACATTCATTGAAAATGCACTGAAATTCACATTCCCTGAAAATGCATATGGCCAGTGGCAGATTAAGTGTACCTTGGGCCTTGAGTTATTTTCAAATCATGGGCTCCTGTACACATTTTTAAGACTATGCACAAATGCATTTGGTTTTTGATTTACCTTCATGATTGTTTTAAATTATAACTGAATACAAGAAACCTAAACTGATTAGAGACATCAGCGATTAGGAAGCATGGTGCGCTTTTACATTCCAGACCAATAGGAAGCCAGGAAAGCAACAATGTCAGTGCGTGAGTTTTAAAAAGACTGCTTCTACTTCTTTTGTGTCTTCAGAGGGAAACAGTCATTATAGTATAGATGACAATGAAGAATTTCTGGATTTATCCCAACCACAGAGACCAGAAGAGCATTGCCGGACTTTTCATGGCCAGGCAGAACAGCACCAGCAACAGCAACAGTATCAACAACGGCAAGGTCAGAAATTAAATTGGAATGGGGGGTATAATATATGTAGTATATATAGTATAGTATATGGTTATAGTTCAGATGGGGGACAAAGAACAGATTATAAATAAGGACAAAGCACAGGATAATATTATAACAAGATATTCAGATGCTAAGGTATGTGCTGAACCTAATTTAGTGTTGAATTTTTCTCAATGTAGTTTGTCAAAAGAGCAAAAAGCTGTATTAAATCTCAGTTTAAAGCGTGTGCCTACAGTAATACCAAGAAGCCATGTATAGGTTTATACGTAAATTGTATTTGAGACATCATTTTTCTATGCATTTAAACAAGTCTGTTGTATGTGATAGAGATGTATTATTATCAAATAGTGATTCAGATACAAGCTTTTTTTCATGCTGTGAAGATGAGGGGGAATTTTTGAATAATGTTAGTAGTACGGATGTGGAAATTTTGAAAGCTTACTGTAAAATAGATGTATCTACTATTCCAACAGTGAGTAAATATATTCCCCCCTTTGACAATACACGTATGTCCCATTTTAATTCTATGATAAGTTTTGATGGTGAAAATATTTGTAAAAAAGAAATGATATAAGTTACAATTTGACCTTTCCAGAATGGCACGCGTTAAAAGCATTATGTAATAGGAAAGACTTAGTAATAAAACCCTCAGACAAGGGCAACAAAATAGTAATTATGAATGTGTTACAGTATTACAGGATGTGTATGGAACATTTGGAGAACACCAAAGTGTATATAAAGTGTGATAGAAAGGAATATGACCAAGCAATGCTTAATTATGAAAAAATGTTAGATAAAAGTGTAAGGTTGGGTTATTTTACAGAAAAGGATGTGAGAGATAAATTATTTAACAGGAACAGTGAGAAAGCTGTTTTTTCTGCTTGCCAAAAGTCCATAAAAGTTTTGAAAATCCCCCTGCTAGACCTATAATATCTACATGTAAATACTTCCTGCATAACATCAGCTTAGTGTTACATAAAATCTTGATGCCTTATGCACAAAAATTTGCCAGCATACGTACATGACAGTTTTGACTTCTTGGCTAAAATTTCTCCAATAATTTGGAATAAGGAGAAATACTGGCTGGTCCTGGAAGTTAAAAGCTTATACACAAGTATTAAGCATGAAGATGGAATAAAAGCTATTAAATATTTTATAGGTGATAGTCCTTTTTCCTATTTCATTTCAGATTTGGTTGATTTTTGCTTAAAAAATAATTATTTTTATTTTAATAATGTGCTATATAGGCAAAAAGAAGGTACAGCGATGGGGGCAGCTTTTGCCCCCATGTACGCAAATCTTTTTATGGCTTTTTTGAAATTTCTTTTTTGTTTAAGTTAAATTTTATGCAAAAATATGTTAATTTTTATTTTCGTTATATAGACATTTTAATATTTGTATGTGAGAATGGTTGGGAAGAAGTAGAGGATTTCATAAAAGAATTACACAAAAACCCATTTGGTTTAGCCTTTGACGGTTTACAGAAGGGTAATAGAGTCATATGTTTAGATCTTGTGTTAGAAGGGAATAATAATGGAAACATTGTAACAAATATTCATAGAAAATTGGTAGATGGCAGCCAGTACCTTCAGGTTACAGTCTGCCATCCACCTCATGTTTTAAAAGCTTTACTGCCAATCATTAGCAGACCGGAGTTCCGCTGTGGCGACCCCTAACCGGGAAAAGCCGAAAGATACAACAACAACTTTATGGTGAATTGTTGTGTATTTCTAAATTATGTAATGATAAAGCTTTGTTGGCAAAAGAGATGAATGAAATTATAAAAATGTTTATAGCAAGAGGTTATAATATTTGTGATACACAATAAGCCCAAAGTATAGTCTGGAAGGAAGTAGAAGGTATAGATAATAGAAGGAGGAGTAATAGATTAACTTTTATGGCTAGGGCCAGTGAAAGAGAGAAGAAAAATATAGTGGAACCTATATACTTTGTATCAGGCTATAACATCAAAAGTTAGGAAGTAAAAGAATCAATAGAACATTATTGGAAGTACTTAATACAGGACAATTTCTTGGCTAGTATTTTTCCATGGAAGCCCTCTTTTTCTTATACTAGGGGTAAAAATTTGAGAGCTATGGTTGTGCATTGTATGTTTACCATGCCAACCACAGAGTTAATAAGAGCTCCATCTCTTAAAGGAACTTTAAAATGTGGTAGGTACAACATATGCACCCACATTGTAACTACATTTCACAGCATGAATCACATAAGATTTGAACTTAGGGGCACTTTCTTTTGCAAAAGCAAGGGGGTAATATATGCCCTAAAATGTCCTTGTCACCTATATTACATAGGTGAAACAAAGAGAGAATTTCGTATAAGGTTCATGGAACATTTAAGAGACATAAAAAAAATGATTGATATTTTTAGACTTAGTAAATGAAAATTCAATGGGCCAGATCCCAACTAGAGGACAAAATATCTGTTACCGGGTATATGCAACTGAAGTGTCATCAAGCACATCTTCTCTAGTTACTTCCTCTCTAATTAAGTTAGACCATAAGCTAGTAGCCTTTTCTTTCAAACTATATAAACCATCTGAAACCAATTTGTCAGATTTAAAAAAATTTAAGCACAGAAATCTAACATTTTATGATCATCTTGAAATTCACTTATAACAGCATCACCCTAGACATTGCTGCAGCAGATAAGTTCACAAAGGAGTTTTATAGCCACATATATACATTTATAGCTTTGACAGTCATATCAAGATCCAAATAGAATGGAGAATTTAAAAACAAACTATCCCGGTGGCCTACCAACATCAATAAAATCTACAATAAAAGGAATAATGCATACCTGAGGGTATACAACAGAGCTAAGAAACCAAGTAAAGAAAAATATTAGGAATGTAACTAAGAATTTTAATACAATTATTAGATTTACTAAGGTAACCTACAAACTCAGTTTGGGATCTGAAGCCAAGGACAATTAAAATGCTTATTTAGTTATATTAGCCAATTAAGAAACAACACTTAGCAATGTATAGAACTCATGCTAGATGACAAAACCTACTCAGACCTGGGTGTACATTGCCAACATCCTTGTAAATAAATTTAGTGTAAATTTCGCCCCTAGGCAATTATCCAAAGCTTTGTAATCCCTGTTGTTTTCAACCCTCTCCCCATTTTCACTGAACAATGCGTATTGAAAGTACTGCCTAAGATTAAGAACACCTCCTCCAGGGGACAAGATAGCATACCCAACTATTTGATAAATATTATCAAATATACCTTAGCAGAACCTCTTCATAAGCTAGTTAACCTGAATATGGCTACTGGCACAGTCCTGGAAGTATGGTGTGCAGCACTAACGATGACACTCTGTAAAGGTGGCCCTGCTACTGCCCGTCATCTTGATGAATCTAATTTGTAAGGCCACGGAACATATTGCAACAGACTAGGCTAACACCAATATTAAAGAACTCAGCAGGCTAGATTCACAGCAATTTGGTTTTGTAAAAGGTTGAGTCTGTCTAATGAACTTGATTAACTACTTTGAGAGGATAACACAAACTGTTGACAGTTACACTCTACAAACTGCTAATCTTAACTTGGCCAAGGCATGTGACACCATCCCCCAGACTAGTATAATTAATAAACTAAATGCATTACAACTAGATCCCCATCTGATCAGATGGATAGAAAATTGGATAAAGGAACACAAAAGGTGCATTTAGCAGGGGCATTATCAGAGTATATGAAGGAGACCAGTGGTGTCCGACATGGCTCATTGCTGGGATTGCTTTTATTCAGTATTTACTTCTCTGACATAGATACTAAAAATCAAGACCTATAGCTAACCAAGCTTTAAGATGGCTGTAGACTGGGAGTCATTGTTAAATTCCTCTCTGACACAGAAGCCCTCCAGTAGGAAATAGCACTTACAAATGTCTGACCACCTTGTAACAATAGCTATCATGAAATCCTTTTACTTAACACAGCTGTTCACCAAGGGAATATCACAGAGACCAAAACAGGTTATTGTTCCCTTGTATTCAACATTGACCAGATCAGTTATAGAATACAATGTCCCCATTGCGATGTACTTCACCAGAGATATCAGAGAAAGTTGATCATATTCTTAAAATCCCTAATCTTACAGATTCTTATATACTCCTCAGAGGAAACCTGTGTCTTGTATTTGCAGCAACAGGGACACAGTAGTCAAGTATCTCTTGTAGCTTTGTATCTCTTTTTTCATTTTAGTAACTTTCATACATATTTCACAGGGTCTATATTAGAACAGCAAAGAGGCGTTTAATCGAACGCCTCTTCGTCGACACATAAAGAGCGAATTCACTAAAGTGTGAATGCTCAAAACAGCGATTTCTTTCCCTGGAAAAAAATCACTTGGCCTTCCCCATGTGTTTGCCGCTTTCCCCACTGTAGTGCGATCTCGGAGTTAGTATATTTAGTTAGGGTGGGTGTGGGGAGGCACAGCCCCCCCACATTGGGGAGTAATGTTTGAAAGTGTGTGTGTTTGTGTGTTAGTGCTACCGATTTCTTTCCCAGGGAAAGAAAGCTGTGTTCTGAGCATTCACACTTTAGTGCATTCGCTCTTTATGTGTCGATGAAGAGGCGTTTGATTAAACGCCTCTTCGCTGTTCTAATATAGAACCTATTTCACATTATTTTAGTATAATGTTGCCACCCCTTTACAACTGAAAAACAGAACTATTAGAAAGGAGAATACAACAGCCAGAATCTCTGGGAATAACTATTTAATCTAAATGTCCTCCAAAATTACATGAACTGTGATGAAAATAGTACAAAAAAGAGAACAGTACTTAATGTCTAGGAGATATCAACTGTTTTTCATGTACTTTGCCAGGAAGTAACTTAGCAATCTTTTAAGCCAATAAATGGAAATGCATTCCACTTTCTCTTCAACTATTGAAAAGGCAGATTGAGTTTTCAAAGTCCCATTTATAATTCAAAGCCACCAATGAGATCCCTTATCAAAACTAAAACTTTATTTAAATATACTGATGTAAGACTTTCAGACTTTTATAAGTACCTTGTTGTAGCTAGACTCTTGATACAAGTATTAAAAAAACCTATGTCAAAGCTCAAAAAAAAGAGGTTTAGAATTTCTGTCAGACAACTCTTCTAATGGGCAATAGTCTGTTGTGTGGGATTTGTAGACACACCATTGAGAAAATGTATAGAGTGTTCTACCTCAAATTTGTTAAACTTAACCATTTGGCTAATTTTATCCATAAGAGTTGTGAAAACCAATTACAAATGAAAGAACCATTCATCCTTTGACATAAGAAACTTAATTATTATGTTTTGTATGGTATGCACCCTGTCATGCAGCAGCTGGCTTGTTTAGCACTGATAGTAAAGAAGATTATCAATACTCATAGGTTAATAGATTCATACTAGGCTAACAACCACCAGGGTCATTACAAGCCTAGCTGTGCAACCCAACATAGTTTTGTCGCAGGCCTATATGGTGGGAAATGTTAGTAAAGAGGTAGTTAAGGGTTATGTGGGGAGGTATGTTAGTTGGAGTCAATTTTCTTAATGTCAACAGCAGTCAATTAACCCCAACTAACATACCCCCAGCTGAACTTTGTCTATGACATAAACAGAACCTGCTGGAAGGACTGATTTGTGTCTCAAAGGATCTCCATGCTATGAAATAATCTCCCTATCTATGTGAAGCAGAGTTCATCCCTGACACTATTCAAAAAGAAACCTTGATCATTGGACAGGAAATCACATAGTCATGCCATGTCAGAGACATGGGGAGCCAGACTTCTCTAAATGACATTGAAGGGAGACTCAAAGAGGAAGAATTCCAAAAGGAATTTCTGCTTAAACATAATACATGGCTGCTTAACAAAATAGATGACTTAGAAAACAGGGAAAGGAGAAACAACTCAAGGATCTTTGGTCTGCCTGAAAACACTGAAGGAGATGACATTATTTCATTCTTAACAACCTGGATTCCTGCATTTTTAGACTTGAAAGAGGGACTTTCATTTGGAATTGAAATGGTGCATAGAGCACTGAGGAAACCTGCTTCTAACTCAACAAATACTCCACCTAGATCCATAGTTATAACATTTCTTTCATTTCTGGACAAGGAACTAATATTAAAATCTGCTTTGAGAAAATCACCCTTAAAATACAATCAAAGTCTGATAAGGTTTGACAAAGATCATTCTTCTAGAATACTAGAACAAAGGAAAAAAGTCTGGCCAATAATAAAACTGTTAAAACAAAACAACATTAAAGCACAGCTGGCCTTTCCAGCCAAGATAAAAATACTTTTTGCCAATGAGATGAGAACCTTTAATGACTTAGAAGAAGCTACTATATTCATCAAAAACAACAACATAGTGTCTATCCCAGAAGAAATGGAATGGATGGCCCCTACTCTTAAAAAAATAAAAGAAAGAAATCATTGGACTGATGCTAGAAAGAAGAAAAAACTGATTCTTAGATAGCTGTCCCCCCAAAAAAATACTTCTCTCAAAGTATCAGCTGATATGGTATATCACTTGTCATCTGTTCTTATTTGAAAACAAAAAAGGAGTGTTTCTTAAACAACTGAGAAACAGAAATGATTTATTCAGAATGTTCAAAGAGTTCAGTAATTCTTCACAAACAAAGGTAGGTCAAGATGGGTTACTATTTACATTAGATATAAGCTAAACAAAGCAACATATAATACAAACATATAATTTTCTATTCCCCTACTTGAACCCAGTGAATACTTATCTTGTTCAGTTTTCATTGATTTTACTTATAATAATTTAAGTAATTAATTAACTAATTCAACAAGGTACTGTTTATCAGAGTTCAGACTCAAATGTAACAAATTAACATCATATATAATAGCAGTAACTGTAGAGTGCTTTGAAAAAAAATGCTGTCATGGAGACTAATGCCTTCTTCAGTTAAAGTATGATTTAGAAATGTCATGTATATCTCAGTTAAATAATAGTAGCAAGCTCTTAGTACAAATGTCAGCATTATTCTGTCTATAGTTAATATCAATTATGGCAGTTATCACAGCTATGAGTGCTGTTTGATCAGTCCTGATATGGTGAGTGTGGATGCAGCTGTGTCTGGCAGCTAGTATAAATATCATTATTACTCTGTCTAAACATAGTTAATATCAATTATGGCAGCTATCATAGCTTTGAGTGCTTTTTTGATCAATCCTGATATGATGTGCGTGGATGCAGTCATGTCTGGCAGCTAGTACAAATGTCATTATTATTCTGTCTAAACATAGTTACTATCAATTATGGCAGGTATCATAGCTTTGAGTGCTGTTTGATTAAGCCTGACATGGTGTGTGTGGATGCATCTTTGTCTGGCAGCTGTTGTATGTTGCTGTTTTCATCTCCTGGAAGCTGTGGGTTGCGGCTTGTGATCGAGGTTTACTGATGATTGTGTATTAGGAAGAGATATTTGGTGTTTTAGCCTGGATCCAGGGGAAGGGAGTGGATAAAACTGTGATTTGGGATATTTTGACAGAGAATAGTTTGTTTATACATCTGCTGAGTGAGAGGTGGGAAGGCTGGAAGAATGTGTTATCTCTTGTTGTGGCGGTTTGTTGGGAGTTTTTTTTTTATCTGTTTGCTCTCTGTTCTTTCCTGGATGCTGCCTCACTGAAAGGGAGGGAATTTAGGCTTGAAGTTTCAGTGGAGTGAACCTTTGCTTCAGGTACATTGCTAGCCTCTGGTATGCAGTACACACACACACTAACAGAAACAGATGCTCCCAGGTTGCTATGGTAATGGAGACAGAGTGACGATAATGCTTAATGACTCTGACGAAGCCTCCAAGATGATTCTCGGCAATGAAGTTTTTGGTTTAAAAAAAAAATATATATATATATATATATATATATATATAGAATAAAAGGGCTGTTTTAAACCATATGTACACGTATTGATGGTCACCAAACATTTTGTTTAGCTCATTAAGTTGATTCTTGATAAAAAAATAATAATAAGCACAATTTTATATTTAAAATGTATTTTGGTCCAAACACATTAAGGACATACATAAAAGTGGAAGTCTTGAGTTATTGTGAAAGAATAAGAGCACTTGGTCTTGTGCAGCACTCTGGGTCTGGGAGGTGAGCTTGCTCGGATATATTGGGCATATGGGGATAGCTGATTCTAGGGGTGTTTGGGGTTGCTGGGAAGTGCTAGAGAGTCATCAGATTTCCTTTGTGGAAATATCTGCAGGAATGGAAGGTGTGTTGAGTGGTTCACTGGCAGAGTGGCCATTGCATTGAACAGGCTGGTAAAATGGAATAGGACAAATATTGGTTTGAATATTTTAAGAACAGCCTGGAAACACACCACATGAACTAGTGAATGGTATTCTGGCAAAACTGGATGGGCATTGTTGCCCATGCTTGAAGTACTGATATGTGTGTATGTAAAGATGGAAATATGCTTATAACAAATAAGAAACTAGAAGGGTCTCATAATTTAAAGTCTATGGACTGTATAAACATGCCTGGAAGGAGCTAATAATAAGAATAAGCATTACAGCTTGTGGTCTCTCAAATAACTAAGCAACAGCCAAAAAAAAATACACAATAATTATGTAATGTATGGTTTTAGTAAATCTAGACATAAAATATATAATCATCATATAAGATGAAGCAGTCTACTGAATTTAGATTAATTAAAGACAGGATTTAATAACATGGGCTTGTGTATAATAACACTACTGTCTTAACTTGTCATAAATGACATACACTATATTGAACAGCAAGGGGAATCATGATGATTTTCTTAAATAAGTAAGTATGCATAACAAGTCATGTAATTGTTTTAACTTGAATTGTAGTTTTTGTAACCTATCTTGAACATGTATAATACCTAATCAGTTACCAAGGTAACTAATGCTTTATACATGACATCAAACTGATAAAGTTGTTCAAGGGAAACAATAGAAGCCTGAACTAGGAATGTTACAGAATGTAATAATCGCATTCTGAACAAATAGTATTAAATTGACAATAATCACTCAGTTTAACCATTGCTGATTATACAAAACAGTATGTTGCCATTTAAATCTAAAAACTTTCAGTAAATGCCATAAAATGGCAATTTATGAATATGTAAAAGGAAATTGTAATCATTAATCACAATAAATTAATTTGTTGTTTTTAACCTATAATTTCACTCATTTTATAATAAGAAAGGACAGATATGAAAATCCTTATGTGTAGGAAATGAGGGGAAGAGGGATGCACTGACAATTAAAATGCACTAACTTTTATCAATATTCACATAAAACAAACGTGATGCTTTAAGTAAGTTAGCAAGATACAAAGTGATTACTTAAATGCTGGCAAACAATGAAATATAACTTCTGATACATCTAGTAAAATACATTGCATTATAAACATTAGGTATAAATATTATTACCATCTATTTATATTAAGTAATACGTTTTGAAAGACTTCATCAATAAGGGTGAATATTTTAAATAACTGTGTGCTATAATCTTTTACTGAGGTTTTATATATGATACATCCTACTTTACTATGCTTGAATTGCTTGTCATCTATTTTTCATGTAAATATTAATTGCTTATACAATAAGTAGACATTTATATTGTATTAGAATTCTGTCTTATCTACAGTAGTACTATATATGGTCAAAATAATATAAATATTGCTTATTCTTATTACAAATATTCTCCATATGATAATTCAATTTATGGAGCTCAGATGCTCTGGATCGTCAAGGTATGAGTGATAATCTGATGGACTTAGGTTTATCCATCAGATTAGGAATGATTTTCATTCCCTGGCTAGTGCGGATCTTAGTTTTGTTAACATTTATTAATTTAAATTTATTTCACAAAACATTTTTAGTATGCCTGACCAAAACATAACTTTACTAGTAAACACTCAAAGTATAAAACTGATCATTTCCTTTAAAAGCTCAAACATATACTTTATAGTTATCAGAGAAAAATGTTTAATAGTCATAATAAAACAAAAAATTTAGTACATAGTCTAAATAACCTAAGATGGATTTAACTTTATTATCTTTAAATACCAATGGCTTAAATAATCCTAGCAAGAGATCAAATCTACTGAAATATTTAAAACTGAACAAAGCACAAATTGTCTTCTTTCAAGAAACTAATTTCAAAACAAATGACGATTATAAATGGAATCCTAAGGAATATATGATATTGGCGCAATCCACTTATAAAACAAGGACAAAAGGGGTAACAATTTTATTGAAAACAAATGTGATTAACGCAGAAATCATTTATAAGTATGAAGATAAAGAAGGCCTTATGGCATTAGTAATAGTTAAATATAATAACAGTCCATGGACCCTAGCCAATCTATACTGGTTCCCAGGCATTGGAACAGGAACTGTTAAAAAAGACTTGGATTTCATTTTCAATAATTATAAAGGCAACTTAAAATTAGGAGGAGATTTTAACTGTATATATGACATTTCTGAGACTACAAATAAAAGACTGCTGTGTACATATGCTGTATCAAAAGCTGTAAACAAGTTGGTAGAATCATTTATTTATTTTATTTTATTTTATTTTACATTTGTTTACCGGGCTAGTCCAGCTGGATATATGTCCATTTTCAGTAGAGGCCCGGGGAGAAAAGCTCCACTACATACTACTAAACAGTGTCAAGATATACATCAATATACAATAATAGGAAAAACAAGAAAAAAAAATATATACAATAAATCTTGTAACTAGTTGTATACACTTTTGAGTAGAGTCTAAATGTAGGATGGTAAAAAAAAGAAAAATAGGAAGAAAATTAAATACTCTGTAAGAGTATATAAAAGAGAAGAGAGAGAAAGGTCGTTAAGGACTCAGGTAAAGATGGGGAAAAAAGAGAGCTAATCAGGATTATGACAAGAACAGAGACAATGGTTATTTAGAAAGAATTTTAGTTTACTTTGAAATAGGGAGAGTGAAGTTAGGGATGTAAGGTCTTGGGGTAAGTTGTTCCATATTTTGCCAATTGAGTTGGAGAAAATGGAGTCACCTGCAGAATTTTTGGATCGGGATGTTTGGACCAGTATTTTGTTGGTGGAACGTAGGTA
The DNA here is from genome assembly GCF_019279795.1 of Protopterus annectens. NCBI lineage: Eukaryota > Metazoa > Chordata > Ceratodontiformes > Protopteridae > Protopterus > Protopterus annectens. The sequence goes on from NC_056725.1 coordinate 1,888,986,885, forward strand.
CTTCTGATTGTTATAGGGTGTTATGAGGGTGGAGAGTATTGGGGTGTTGTCAGGGTGATGTAGGGCATTATGGGCAATAATGAGTTGATAGTATTGTATGAGGTGTGGTAGTTCAAGCCACCCTAGCTTCTTGAGATTTAAACAATGATGAGTTCTATATGGAGAGGCAGTTGCAAATCTGGCAATATTGTTATATGATGTAGTAAGTTTTTTAAGATTATGTTTAGAAAGATTTGTGTATATGGAGGAAGCATATAAGAGGGTTGAGATTAAGTGAGTTCTAGCTATTGTAATTTTGGCTTCAGGGGTAAGAAAAGATTTAATTCTGTAGAGAGAGCCTAGTTTTCTGTTGGTAGATTTTATTGTAAGATTAATATGATTGTCAAATTTTAATTGATTGTCAATAGTAATACCCAAGAGTTTTGTTGTTTGGTCAGGAGAGATAATGGTCCCATTATTGGATGTAAGTGTAAAATGGATAGAGGGAGACAAGTGGGTGGGTAAAAAGAGCAAGAGTTTGGTTTTCTTGGGGTTAAGGAGGAGACAATGATTAGAGAACCATTGTTCTATAGTTGAGAAGGTTTTTTGTGTGAGAGAGTGAAGTTCTGACTGTGTTGAGGCTGAGCAAATGATGGTGGTATCGTCTGCATATTGAATGCAAGTTGTTTGTGGAGTAGCTAGATAAAGTTCATTAATGAAAATGGAAAACAAAAGAGGACCTAAAATTGAGCCCTGAGGGACTCCTATAGTGGTGGGGAGAAGATCAGAGAGTTGGTTGTCCCATAGAACTGCTTGTTTTCGGTTGTCTAGGTAAGATGAGAACCAGGATAATGCAGGGTTATCTAGAGAGAAAGATTTTAAACGATGGAGAAGAAGCTGGTGATTGACCATGTCAAAGGCTTTGGACAGGTCTACGAAGAATGCTGAAGAAGGAGTATTATTGTTGCGGTTTTTGTTAATTGAGTCGATGAAGGATAGTAAGGCTGTGCTAGTACTATGGTATGGTCGAAACCCATGTTGGCAATTAGCCAGGAGTTTATGGTCTAGTAGGTGATTTAGTAACTGTTTGTGGATACACTTCTCCATAATTTTTGCAAGTGGAGATAGTAATGCTATAGGGCGGTAGTTAGAGTACTCAGTAGAGTCACCTCCTTTAAAAAGAGGGATAATATAAGAGATTTTCCAGACTGATGGAATTGTACTTTCTTTTAATGTCCTGTTAATAAGTATAGAGATGGGGTATGCTAAGGCTTTTGCACCTAGTTGGAGGTATTCTGCTGGTAATTGGTCAGCAGAAGGGGTTGTAGGTTTTAGTTTATGAAGTAAGGATAATATTTGAGATGTGGGTATGGGTTTAAGGTGAAATGGGGGTGGAATAGTACTAGGAGTAAATAGTTTGGAGGTATCTGGGTTTTGTTGATTAGCTAGGTTTAGTATGGCAGAAGTGAAGAAAGTATTAAAGGCATTAGCTGTTTGTAAGGGGCAGTCGGGGTCAGAGCCAGATGGGTTTGGTGTGGCTATTTTACCAGGGGATAATAGTTTATTGATAGAGGACCAAAATTTATGTGGTTGGTGTGGTGAGGTTTGCTGAAGCTGAGTATAGAAGTTCTTTTTATCTTGTATGATGGCTTTTTTTGTCATATTTCTCTGTTGTCTAAAAGTGACATTATCAGTTAGGCTTTTTGTGGTACGCCATTTAGCCCAGACTTTATTCCTACTTAAGATAAGTTTCTTAGTATTATTTGAGAGCCATTTACTCTTGTAGATACTTTCAAATTTAAACAAAATAAATATTTGTTGTTTTCCCATCAAGATCACAGATTTGGTACCCAAACTAGAATAGAAAAAATATTTTCCGCCCATGACTTACACTCTAAAATAATTAATTTCTCAATCACTCTCTGCCCCTTTTCAGACCAATGATGCTAAAACTGCAAAATGGGTACAAACCATTGATCTTTACCTCCATAATTCCAACATATATAACTAAAATTAAAGACTTCAAACCCTGGTTATTATCTGAATTACAGTTCTTCTTAGATAATTACACCGCATAGATAAATAAAATAATGGTATGGGACTCATTAAAAGCTTACATATATGGTAAAACCCTAACTTGGTATAAAAAAAATCAGGGAATGTGATTCTGAATTATTAGATCTACAATCCAAACCTTTGTCAGTAAAAGCTGAAAAAAATCAAAATCATTTGGAGATGAAAAAGAAAGTAGAAGGATTAAACAATAAATACAATGAAATTCTAACACATAAAACTAGTTTAGCTTTAGAAAAACTAAAAATTAATACCTTAGCCACTTCTCCCAAATATCTACATAATTTATCCACAAGAATCAAAATACAATCAAAAGCTAATAACATTAAAACTATCTTCCTTGAAAAGAAAGGGAAAAGTATCTCAGATATAGGTGACATTCTTGATGCCTATAGAAATCATTATATGGAGTATTGCCAAAAAGAAAATATACATATTGATCAATTAAATCTAGATGAAAAATATTCTAATATAAAAAAATACCAGAGAAATTAAAACTAGATCTGCAACCACTCATAGCCTGCAAAGAAATTATAGATACAATAAAAGAGGGTAAAAATAATACAGCTCCAGGGATAGATGGCATAATTATGGAAATATATAGACTTTTTGCTTCAAATATACTATTCCTCTTCCATACAACTCTATTATAAATTCAATCACAAGCTTTAATACCACGCTCTTGGAGATATTCCTTAATCACACCACTCCTAAAGGAAAACAAATCCCCAAACCTCTGTACCTCATATAGACCGATATCATTATTAAATAATGACTATAAGATATTTATGACAATATTAACTAACAGAATGAAAATACCACTATCCAAAACAATAAATAATGATCAAACTGGATTTATATATCATAGATGCACATATGACAATATTAAAAGGATAATTTCTCTTATAGAGTATGTTAATAAAGAAAATAAATAAACACTCATAATTGGCTTAGATATAGAAAAATTCTTTGATTCTCTAAACTGGGACTATTTATTCAAAATCCTAATGCTATTTGAATTTTCTGTATCCTTTGTTCATCTCCTAAAGAATATGTATATATATATATATATATATATATATATATATATATATATATATATATATACACATATATATATATATACACACACACACAAATAATTTACCATATGTCAAGTTAGGTCATTTTACCTCTGAATCTATACATATAACAAAAGGTACTAAACAAGGATGCCCCATGTCACTGATTCTGTTTGCTCTGGCTATTAAAATATTGGTAGATTCAATTCATAACAGTATAAAAATCAAAAGGATAGATGTTTATGAACAATACAATTCTAAAGTAATGCTATTTGCTGATGACATATTACTAACATTATTTAATACAAAAGAGGCATTATAAGAATTAGATATATTAATTGACAAATTTCACATGACATCAGGACTCCATTTCAATAAATCAAAATCAAAATAGTTATTTTTAAATTAAAAAAGAACTGCAGACTAAGGGGGATCACATCATAGGGAAACAAGAATCTACCTTAAAATATCTAGGAATTGAGCTATGCAAGGATAATAATGAATTAGTCTCAAAAACTAAAATAATATCAATACAATTAAAATCTCTGTGGAAAAAAATGAACAAAATAATATTAACATTTAAAGATAGACTACAGTTAATAAAAATGGTTTTGCTGCCCAAGATCCTATATATAGCCTTGGCAATACAACTTTTACCATAAAGGAATATACTTAAAGAAATGAATTCATGCCTAATAAAATTTTTATTTTTTCCCAAAATAAACAGAATTGCTCCAATACATCATATCAGACCATGGAAACAGGGATGATTAAACTTTTCTGATATAGAAACATATATAAAAGCATCAATATCTAAAACAATCTCGGATTGGATAAGTCCAAATCACTCTACAAATTGGAAAGAATTGCTAACTATAATATCAATAAATGAATTTGATTTACAAAATAAAATTCAAATAATAGATAAAAGCAATTTGCCATGGCACATATTATGTAGTAGTATGCAATATAACATAACTAAATCCACTAAAACTCGTATGATTAATTATTACATTGACTCATTTAGGAAAATTATTAATGCAAATATTAATTTAAAAATCTGGTTTGATCTTTTGACACCATTTATAGTCACAAAGAACTTTCCACATAAAATATACAGAGAAATGATTAATTCCTGGGAACAACAAGAATTTGTTTGTTGGCTCCAATGTATCAAAGAACTAAAAGTTTTAGATATGCAAGTAACAAAAACAACATACAAAATCCCACAATGGGACTGGCTTACTTTAGAGTATTCTGTCATATTCGCAAGATTTAAGTAGACTAATTAACATTTCTTCATTTAAAGAAATACCTAAATTTGCAAAATACATATATGAAATCATATATAATGACTTTGACATGGGAAACAGTATTTCAAAATTTTATAAAATATTGATAAACTATAAAACAACACCCAAAACCTCATATTGGAAATATATAACAAAAGGAAACTCAATACAGTTAACTGAAGATATTAAAATAAATATCTTATTATCGATAAAATATATATCCTTTATACAATACTGGAAAGTTTTTAATTGGAAATGCTTGCACAGAGCATTCTTAACCACAGATAGAATCAGTAAAATAAGTTCTTCCATAAAAGGAATATGTTGGAAATGTGAGCAAGTAAACAATGCAGATTGGAACCACATTTTCTTTGATTGTGTTAAAATTAAGCCATTTTGGAATGGTATTAATAACTTTCTACAAGCTTTATTTAATGAATCATTTTATTTAACTAAAGCTCTTGTATTATCAAATGTGAATGAAGATCCTCATTTGAATAGGTCAAGCATGTATCTAGTATGGACTATACTTGCAATTTCAAGGAAGTGTTTAACAAGAAGATGGAATACAAACACAATACCAACTTTGGAAGACTTCTACAGCCTACTGAAGACCACAGCATTATTGGAAATTAAAATTAAAGAACTAAGAATTTATCCAAAGCCATTTATCAATAACCCTTGGGGAAAGGTCTTATCACTGATTGACACTATACAATAATTGATCAGACACCCTGATAATGGATTGGACATATTTATAAAGTAACTGTATATATTAAGATCTGTTATAGTGTCAGGCTAATGTAAATAGTGTACATAGTTATTTAAGATGTTATGTATAAATACTATGGAATTCATTCAAATGTATTTGAAAAATAAAAATTTGAGAAAAGAAAAAGAGATGGCTCTGAGGATGCTTTGTATGCTAAGAATAGATTGTCTCTCAGTAACCTGTAGGAGAATGGGTACAGAGACAGGACCTTAAGGAAATCTGTGTAGGAGAAGGTATGCATAACCTGGATTCTCCTCACGAGGAACCTTTGAGGGCATTACAACTGTTGCAAGTGCCTGTTTAGGTACATGCCAAAGGGGGCACTTTACTCAATGATGGGTCTGATAAGGGCTGAGTAGAGTGGTACTATAACTTTTTTGCACCAGGATGCCATACTCTTGCATATGAGTTGGGCGACACAGAACTATTTTTTTACTATCTTGACTACGTATTGGTCGAACACCAGATTACTGTCTACGTATGTTCCCAAATCCCCAACTATCAGGTCAACTCTTAAGGTATTTTACTGATCTGGTCTCACATACTTATCATTCAGAATCTTCCAGCCAATATGTCCACATTGGCTATGCTATTACTGGGAAGGAACTGTAGAATTTGGAAAAGGAATTACATAGGTGATTTACTGTTATAAAGATTGCTTGTTAATGATCATTTGTACTGTGTATCTTACATGTTACTGTACTGTCCTTGAATTTAAAACTTAGAAAATGCTAAAAAATGTTGTACAAAGAAATGACATATAAAGAAAAATACTACAGCGAACAACTATAAATCACATTTGCTACGATAACTCTATTTGCAGAAAAATGAAACTGTAAAGCACTAACCAACAATCAGACAGCTGCACTAATATACTTAAAATAGAAAAGACAACAATGTAATACAAATCATTTTAGTATTAAATAAAAGTTTAAAAAATACTCACATAAACTTCACAAAGAATCACAGAAAAAATGGTTTTCAGAATCATTCCAAACTTTAAAACAAATACAGCCAAAAAGTAAATTACATATGAAAAAAGCTAAAGAAAATTAAGAAAAAGCTAAAATAAATCCTAACCCATAATGAAAGGACTGTCCAATGATATCATGATTCTCATAATCCTCACAAAGAAGGCAGTAACAAAAATACATAAAATGCATTATATACATTTCAAATCAGATGCATCAAAATACGTAAGTTACTCATCCCTTCCCTAGTCAATACAGTAGATGCCAGAGATGCACACACTAGAGAAAAGTTAACTAACAAAATAAATTCCCCATAAATGCAAGTAACACATACCTGTACAAAGGCAGAACCTAACTCAGCAACATGTCTCTGACATTTCCTTGTTTGAAAACATCCATCCTCTCATACCTTTCATATGATAACACAGTAAACACTTAATTGGACCTCAAGGTCCAAATCTCAGACAAAAACCTAAAACATGTCTCGAAGACCCAGACTCAAACTATCCAGTAAAAATCTATCATCCAACCTAATACTTATCCCCATTAAACCTTAATGCAAATATTAAGGAAAATAATTACATTGTCAAAAAAATAATGTTATAATAAAGAAAATGATAATAAAAAATGTAAAGTATACATACTTCTTCTCACCAAAGTATAAAAGTTTTAGAACTTAGAATGAAAGTAAAAAGGAGACCATCTGCAAATCTATCATTTTACCCCACAAAATAATCTAACCAACAATAAGCTTCTATACCTGCATAACAACCCATTCATAAAACTTACCTAGTAGTATAGAAATGGTTGTTCTCTAAATGGAATAGTATATAACCCCAAGTTCAATAAAATCAATAGAAAACACTACTACTATTACTACTACTACTAATAATAATAATAATAAAATAAAAATAGATAAATGGAATATGTAGTGGTCTGGTAGTTAATAAATTAACTTCAATTGCAGTGATATTGATTATGACTTATTTTGTTTTGCCATGAGTCACAAAACCTGTTCAATCATACAACACAGCACATTTTACATGCTTAATACCGGTGCCCACATATTCCATATTTATCAGTGGACCCAGATAAACAGTATGTTAAAGCACATATCTGTTGCACAATATACACATTTTGTGTTTATTTACATTCTTGGTGTATCATCAGTATTTATCTAATCCATGATGTGCCATAAATGGTTTATCTATACCTCAGTTATGTCATTAAACTAGTAAAATTCTCTAAACTTTCCATTTTTATTTTACTCACAAAAAAATAAGTACAATGTTATGCACTGCCCACACCAAACAAGCAACACTGATGCTCACTATCCCATCTAAAATCACCTTAGAAACCAATCTCAAATGTATGACTAGTTTTATTAAAAACTGGAAATAGAATAAAAAATGAAACAATTTGCATTTGCTATTCAATAAAATATGATAACTAACTGACTAAAAAACTAAATAATAACTTTACATATTGCATATTTAAAGAGACCGTGCTACCACAAAAACATCCTACCCTTCCACAAAATCCACCTAAATCCAAACCTATACTCAATTTAGTTTAAAAATGCTAAATAGAATTAAACAGTGCTGAAGATAAATCTCATATCCCATTCACTGCAATGTTAAAGATACACAATTAATGCATCAGACTTGTATAACCCCCCAAAAGCAACATTACCTACTTTAATGAACCAACCCAGCCACTGGGGATGCACAAGCCAGTGCATTTCTTTGTGCTGGTCCCAAGCCCGGATTAATGGGGAGGGTTGCATCAGGAAGGGCATCCGGCGTAAAATTTTGCCAAATCATACATGCGAACAACAGTACAGATATACATACCGTTGGCCAACAGGGTGCTGGCAGAAATTGGGCTACTGTTGGCCTAAAGAGGAGAAGAGGGGGAAGGCATGTCCGAAGGGAGGTAAAGGCTAAGACTGTGATAGTGAGGGTCGGAACTTTGAATGTTGGCAGTATGACTGGTATAGGGAGAGAGCTAGCTGATATGATGGACAGAAGGAAGGTTGGTATATTGTGTGTGCAAGAGACCAGATGGAAGGGGAGCAAGGCTAGGTGTATTGGAGGTGGGTTCAAATTGTTTTATCATGGTGTGGATGGGAGGAGAAATGGTATAGGGGTTATCCTGAAGGAACAGTATGCTAAGAGTGTTTTGGAGGTGAAAAGAGTGTCAGATAGAGTGATGTTTATGAAGCTGGAAATTGATGGTGTAATGATGAATGTTGTTAGTGCATATGTTCCACAAGTTGGGTGCACGATGAATGAGAAAGAAAAATTTTGGAGTGAGTTGGATGAAGTGGTGATGTTTGTACCCAAGGGTGAGAGACTGGTGAGAGACTGGTGATTGGAGCAGATTTCAATGGGCATGTTGGTGAAGGGAACAGAGGGGATGAGGAAGTGATGGGTAGGTATGGTGTTAAGCAAAGAAATGCAGAAGGTCAGATGGTAGTGGATTTTGTGAAAAGGATGGACATGGCTGTGGTGAATACGTATTTCAACAAGAGGGAGGAGCATAGGGTGACATACAAGAGTGGAGGAAGATGCACACAGGTGCATTATATCTTATGTAGAAGGGCCAGTCTGAAGGAGATTGGAGACTGTAAAGTGGTGGCAGGGGAAAGTGTAGTTAGGCAGCATAGGATGGTGGTTTATAGGATGACGTTGGTAATCAAGAAGAGGAGGAGGAGTTTGAGGGCAGCACCAAGGATCAAATGGTGGAAATTGAAAAAGGGTAATTGTGAGGTGAAGTTCAGGGATGAGTTAAGACAGGCACTGTGTGGCAGTGAAGAGTTACCAAATAGCTGGGTAACTACAGCAGAGCTAGTAAGGGAGATGGCTATAAAGGTGCTTGGTATGACATCTGGAAATAGGAAGGATGACAAGGAGACATGGTGCTGGAATGAGGAAGTACAGGAGAGTATACAGAGAAAGAGGTTGGCAAAGAAAAAGTGGGATTGTCAGAGAGATGAATAGACAGGAGTATAAGGAGATGAGGTGCATGGCAAAGAGAGAGGTGGCGAAGGCTAAGGATAAGGCATATGAAGAGTAGTATGAAAGGTTGGACACTAAGGAGGGAGAAAAGGACCTGTACAGATTGGCTAGACATAGGGACTGAGCTAGGAAAGATGTGCAGCAGGTAAAGGTGATAAAGGATAATGAGGGGAAACGTACTCACAAGTGAGGAGAGTGTGTTGAGGAGATGGAAAGAGTACTTTGAGGGGCTGATGAATGAAGAGAATGAGAGGGAGGGAAGGTTGGATGATGTAGGGATAGTGAATCATGAAGTGCAGTGGATTAGCAAGGAGGAAGTAAGGATAGCTATGAAGAGGATGAAGAATGGAAAGGCTGTTGGCCCAGATGACATACCTGTGGAAGCATGGAGGTGTTTAGGTGAAATGGCAGTGGAGGTTTTAACCAGATTGTTTAATGAAATCTTGGAAAGTGAGAGGATGCCTGAGGAATAGAGAAAAAGTGTTTTGGTACCGATTTTTAAGAATAGCATGAAGTTATGGGAAAGAGTAGTGGAAGCTAGGTTAAGAAGGGATGTGATGATCAGTGATCAGCAGTATGGTTTCATGCTGGGAAAGAGCACTACAGATGCAATGTTTGCTCTGAGAGTGTTGATGGAGAAGTTCAGAGAATGTCAGAAGGAGTTGCATTGTGTTTTTGTAGACTTAGAGAAAGCATATGACAGGGTGCCTAGACAGGAGTTGTGGTATTGTATGAGGAAGTCAGGAGTATCAGAGAAGTATGTAAGAGTGGTACAGGATATGTACGAGGGTAGTGTGACAGCGGTGAGGTCTGCTGTGGGAGTGATGGATGCATTTAAGGTGGAGGTGGGGTTACATCAAGGATCTGCTCTGAACCCTTTCTTATTTGCAATGGTGATGGACAGGTTGACAGACGAGATCAGACAGGAGTCCCCGTGGACTATGATGTTTGCAGATGACATTGAAGAGTGCTAATGAAAAACTTTGCTTGACATAGATGGGTAGCCTGTTCCAGAGTATGGGAGGTCTCTGGGACAGCAATCTATCCCTCCAGCATGTCCTGTTTATTGTGGTGACAAGGTTTAGGTCACTAGAGCGTGTAGCTCAGAGAGATTGGGATTTCTTTAGGTGTAGCATGTCCAATAGTTCTAAGTTTGACATAACTTTATATGTTAGGCAGAGATCACCTCGGAGTAGGCGATATGCTATGGAGTAAAGCTGGAATTTTTTGAGGTGGTCAGTGTAGGGCATTTGTTTGAGGCCAGTAATCCTCTTTGTGAGGTACTTCTGTGGCCTTTCCAGCTGCTGCAGATGTCTTGTGAGGTACATTCCAAAAGGGGTGTTGTACTCTATAATGGGTCCAATGAGTGTCGAGTAGAGGGGAACAATTACCTCTTTTTTCCTGGATGAAAACCCTTTTATGATGAGGTGTGCCACGTAGAAGGACTTCCTGACTACTGTGGTGATGTAACTATCAAAAGAGAGACTACTGTCCACCTGGGTCCCAAGGTCTCTTATCACACATTCGGTGTTAAGTAGGTACAGAGTTTTTACCAAAGGGGATGACACTGCACCTTTTGTCATTGAGCCTGAGGCCATGGCTCTGACACCAGGCATCTGTCTCAGCGGCACCCTTCTGTAGGATGTCCACATCATTTGGGGACTTTACTATGGCTCCTAGTTTGCAGTCATCTGTGAACTTCATTAGCCAGAGGCCTTCTGTGTTGGCCTGTATTTCAGAAAAGTAGATACCAAACAGGAGAGGTCCCAGGATGGAACCCTGTGGTACTCCACTTGTCACTTCTTTGAGGTCAGATTTGGAGTCTGCAACTTTTACAGTGTGAGTTCTGTCAGTTAGCCAGTTGGCAGCCCATCTTGTGATGTAGGGATTTATACCTAGTTTAGTGAGTTTAGTTTATGATTCCAGAATGGGGGATGGTGTCGAAAGCCTTGGCAAGGTCAAGCTAGGCTGTGTGAACCACCTTACCCTCATCTACGGCTTTGGTGACTGCCTCAAAGAAGTCAATCAGGTTCAGAATTCATGATCTGCCTTTCACAAACCCGAACTTGGTGGGATCCAGAGTTTGGAGGTTACCAATGTCTTTGTTTATGAATTTCATGATGATACGTTCCATGGCCTTGCAGACCAGGCTCATCAGGCTAATAGTTCAATAGTTCCCAGGATCAGTGGTGGCACCCCCTTTGTGGAGTGGGATAACTGTTGCTGTGCGCCATTTAGTGAGCACAAAGCCTGATGCAAGGCTATTCTTGAACATGGTGCTTAAGTGGGGAGCCAGTTTGTTCTGAAGTTCATGTAAAACGCAGCCTGGGATGTTGTCCGGTCCCATGGATGCTGTGTTTTTGGCTTTAGAGAGTGCAGCTTTTACCTGCGTAGTTGTGATTAAAAGGACTCTGCATTCTTCCTGTATAGATATGGGCCCTTTAGGGGGTGAGGGGGGTAAAGTTAGCACTGAACCTATCTGCCAGGATGTTTGCAATATCAGCTGGTTCTGTAATTTTCGTGCCTTTGTGCTGTAACTCAGAGCAGATCTGGGTGTTGCCATCGAGATTCTTGACATAGCTATAGAATTGCTTTGTGGCTGTTCTTAGAATTAGTGGCAATTTTGTTTTCGTATCTAGCTTTGGAGGATCTTATAAGGGATCTCAGCTTCTTACTGAGGCTGACCAGAGAGCTCCTTCACCCATGGGATTTTACTCTCGTTTGCAAAAGTTTTTTCCTACTGTTGTACAGTTTGTTTATGGCAGGGGACCACCAGATTGGCTTCCTTTTTTTGGAGGATAGTGTCTTGGTTCTGTTTGGGATAGCACGATCCATGCACTCGTGTAAGGGTTTATAAAGTGCATTTGTGTAGGATTCAGCAGTTGTAAGTGTATTGTCCATCTGCATGGGTGTCATGAAGTTCACCACTTCTGTCTTAAGAAGCATGAAGTTGGCTTTGGAGAAATTTTTTTGCCGTGGTTTCCTTAATGGGGGATGGGGGTGGGATGTGGATATCAAGGGTGATTAGCTTATGGTTGGATCGGACCAATGAGGAGTTGACTTCAGGTGTGGAACACTGGTCACTCATGATGGTAATGACTAGGTCTAGGATATTGTTGCCCCTGCTGGGGATGTGGATAAGTTGATACAGGGCATTGGAGTTTTACTGTTACAGATAGATGCAGTACATATACTTAATGACTCTGTGTGCTTTGATAATCATTTATTTATTTATTTATTTTGCTTAATAAGTGTAAACAAATATGGGAACTGTACAGAAATATATACAGAAGTAATACAACAGGCCACTCTGACTTCTACCTCCTCCCCCAATCTCCATTCTGGGTAGGGTGTGGTGCCTGACTGAACTCAGCTATCCTGTGTGTGCATATTGTGGAAGAAATGACTGTCTTATTCAATTATCATACTAATAAATATTTTCTGGCCTGCACAAACAATATTCTTCCTTGCAAGCATTGTCTGAATGTATTTCAAATAATACATAAGGTAATACCTACTGTACATACAATTATGTGGCAATGGAATATATTTTTTGTGTGCATGTATAAATGCATACATTTATATACATGAAGTAAGTGTACTTAAGAAGATGCATTTTACAGCCATATACATATATACACACACGCACATATCTATATATATATGCAGACATATGTATTTCTTTACTCGTACATATACATTTGCATTCATTCATTAAAATGTCATCACATAAAAATTCCATATTTGTATACAGATGCAGTTCTGTGTATAGATATATTTATACAGGCTATTGGCCTGGAGGCCCTTATAAGCCTAGCCAAGAATTTTGCCCATGTTCACCTGTTTCCCCTGTCCAGCAGGGATACAGGTGGGATATCACCATCCAGTAATCCAGGTTCCTCTTAAAGAGGGCTAGAGAGGTACTATGCTTGACATGGAGAGGGAGTCTAGTCCATAGCTGGGGGAGTCTTTGGGACAGAAATCTATCCCACCGACAAGTTCTATTAATGTCA